>NW_026968079.1:0-132442 GCF_028390025.1 Pseudophryne corroboree | reverse complement strand
AGCTAAACACTGCAAGACTGTTTTACAGTTGAAGCAAGGATAAAATATCAACTCTAGTGATGAGACACTTGCTGTAATGACTTCCAACTCAGACGGGACTTAAACCCACAACCACTGGCTTAGGAGAACAGTGCCTTATCCATTATGCCAGTGGTGCTTACTGAAGTCCTTATTTAAGACTGATAGGGTTTTAATAGTCAATTATTTATTTAAAAAAAAAATTTGAAGCTGTTTACTGTGTTCTTTGCATTACCAAGTCCAGCAAGAAATGTGCTGGTACTATCCAGAGCTGTCAGTATGGATTATCTTGCTATATTGCAGAAAATCAATTTGATGCAACTGCTTTACCAACAGTATGTTATTCTTTTCCATTGCTGTTTTGTTGGCTGACTGAAGGAAGATATGCAGTGCATTTGAACCAAAGCAGATGTGTGCTGACAACTTAAATGCACAATCATGTTTGTGTGTTTTCTTTCTTTCTTCCATCCTTTGTAATATCATATTAAATATGAAGGCTACCAGTTTATAATCAATGACATAAGATAAGGAAAAAAAACAGTATACAAAGATTCTCCAGGTGAGGCTTGAACTCACAACCTCGGCATTGCTCAACAGATACTGTCTTATAAGTACCGCGCGCTGACCAATTGCGCCACTGGAGCGCTTTGCAACATTGTTTGGTTATGCTAGATGTGGATTTTATTCAATGCAATCAGTACAGTCATAAGAATTGGAAAAAAAAATCATTTTTGGTGATGAATGATGAGCAACAAAGGAACATGCATGCCAGATTGTACTTAAATAAGCTGTCCACAGTGATAGAAAATGTTTAAAAAAAACAACAACAATGTTATCATAATAAATGTCATATTTTAGCTTCTGTGGTCATTTTTTGCAAGCTAAACACTGCAAGACTGTTTTACAGTTGAAGCAAGGATAACATATCAACTCTAGTGATGAGACACTTGCTGTAATGACTTCCACCCCATATGGAACTTGGACCCCCTGTCTTAGGAGGGCAGTGACTTATCCATTATGCCAGTGGTGCTTACTGATGTTCTTATTTAAGACTGTTAGGTTTTTAATAGTCAATTATTTATTTTTGAGGAAAATGTGAAGCTGTTTACTGTGTTCTTTGCATTACCAAGTACAGCAAGAAATGTGCTGGTACTATTCAGAGCTGTCAGTATGGATTATCATGCTATATTGCAGAAAATCAATTTGATGCAACTGCTTTACCAACAGTATGTTATTCTTTTCCATTGCTGTTTTGTTGGCTGACTGAAGGAAGATATGCAGTGCATTTGAACCAAAGCAGATGTGTGCTGACAACTTAAATGCACAATCATGTTTGTGTGTTTTCTTTCTTTCTTCCATCCTTTGTAATATCATATTAAATATTAAGGCTACCAGTTTATAATCAATGACTAATGACATAAGATAAGGAAAAAAAACAGTATACAAAGATTCTCCAGGTGAGGCTTGAACTCACAACCGCGGCATTGCTCAACAGATACTGTCTTATAAGTACCGCGCGCTGACCAATTGCGCCACTGGAGCGCTTTGCAACATTGTTTGGTTATGCTAGATGTGGATTTTATTCAATGCAATCAGTACAGTCATAAGAATTGAAAAAAAAAAATCATTTTTGGTAATGAATGATGAGCAACAAAGGAACATGCATGCCAGATTGTACTTAAATAAGCTGTCCACAGTGATAGAAAATGTTTAAAAAAAACAACAACAATGTTATCATAATAAATGTCATATTTTAGCTTCTGTGGTCATTTTTTGCAAGCTAAACACTGCAAGACTGTTTTACAGTTGAAGCAAGGATAAAATATCAACTCTAGTGATGAGACACTTGCTGTAATGACTTCCACCCCATATGGAACTTGGACCCCCTGTCTTAGGAGGGCAGTGACTTATCCATTATGCCAGTGGTGCTTACTGATGTTCTTATTTAAGACTGTTAGGTTTTTAATAGTCAATTATTTATTTTTGAGGAAAAAGTGAAGCTGTTTACTGTGTTCTTTGCATTACCAAGTACAGCAAGAAATGTGCTGGTACTATTCAGAGCTGTCAGTATGGATTATCATGCTATATTGCAGAAAATCAATTTGATGCAACTGCTTTACCAATAGTATGTTAATCTTTTCCATTGCTGTTTTGTTGGCTGACTGAAGGAAGATATGCAGTGCATTTGAACCAAAGCAGATGTGTGCTGACAACTTAAATGCACAATCATGTTTGTGTTTTTGCTTTCTTTCTTCCATCCTTTGTAATATCATATTAAATATTAAGGTAGCAGTTTATAATCAATGACTTATGACATAAGAAAAGGAAAAAAACAGTATACAAAGATGCTCCAGGTGAGGTTTGAACTCACAACCTCGGCATTGCTCAACAGATACTGTCTTATAAGTACCGCGCGCTGACCAATTGCGCCACTGGAGCTCTTTGCAGCATTAATTGGTTATGCTAGATGTGGATTTTATTCAATACAATCAGTACAGTCATAAGAATTGAAAAAGAAAATCATTTTTGGTGATGAATGATGAGCAACAAAGGAACATGCATGCCAGATGGCACTTGAATAAGCTGTCCACGGTGATAGAAAAGGTTTAAAAAACAACAACAATGTTATCATAATTAATGTCATATTTTAGCTTCTGTGGTCATTTTTTACAAGCTAAACACTGCAAGACTGTTTTACAGTTGAAGCAAGGATAAAATATCAACTCTAGTGATGAGACACTTGCTGTAATGACTTCCACCCCATATAGGACTTGGACCCCCTGGCTTACGAGGGCAGTGACTTATCCATTATGGCAGTGGTACTTACTGATGTTCTTATTTAAGACTGTTAGGTTTTTAATAGTCAATTATTTATTTTTGAGGAAAAAGTGAAGCTGTTTACTGTGTTCTTTGCATTACCAAGTCCAGCAAGAAATGTGCTGGTACTATCCAGAGCTGTCAGTATGGATTATCATGCTATATTGCAGAAAATCAATTTGATGCAACTGCTTTACCAACAGTATGTTAATCTTTTCCATTGCTGTTTTGTTGGCTGACTGAAGGAAGATATGCAGTGCATTTGAACCAAAGCAGATGTGTGCTGACAACTTAAATGCACTATCATGTTTGTGTTTTTTCTTTCTTTCTTCCATCCTTTGTAATATCATATTAAATATTAAGGTAGCAGTTTATAATCAATGACTAATGACATAAGAAAAGGAAAAAAACAGTATACAAAGTTGCTCCAGGTGAGGCTTGAACTCACAACCTCAGCATTGCTCAACAGATACTGTCTTATAAGTACCACGCGCTGACCAATTGCGCCACTGGAGCACTTTGCAGCATTGATTGGTTATGCTAGATGTGGATTTTATTTAATACAATCAGTACAGTCATAAGAATTGGGAAAAAAAAATCATTTTTGGTAATGAATGATGAGCAACAAAGGAACATGCATGCCAGATGGCACTTGAATAAGCTGTCCACGGTGATAGAAAAGGTTTAAAAAACAACAACAACAATGTTATCATAATTAATGTCATATTTTAGCTTCTGTGGTCACTTTTTACAAGCTAAACACTGCAAGACTGTTTTACAGTTGAAGCAAGGATAAAATATCAACTCTAGCGATGAGACACTTGCTGTAATGACTTCCAACTCAGACGGGACTTAAACCCACAACCACTGGCTTAGGAGAACAGTGCCTTATCCATTATGCCAGTGGTGCTTACTGATGCCCTTATTTAAGACTGATAGGTTTTTAATAGTCAATTATTTATTTTTTGAAAAAATATGAAGCTGTTTACTGTGTTCTTTGCATTACCAAGTCCAGCAAGTAATGTGCTGGTACTATCCAGAGCTGTCAGTATGGATTATCATGCTATATTGCAGAAAATCAATTTGAGGCAACTGCTTTACCAACAGTATGTTAATCTTTTCCATTGCTGTTTTGTTGGCTGACTGAAGGAAGATATGCAGTGCATTTGAACCAAAGCAGATGTGTGCTGACAACTTAAATGCACTAACATGTTTGTGTTTTTTCTTTCTTTCTTCCATCCTTTGTAATATCATATTAAATATTAAGGTAGCAGTTTATAATCAATGACTAATGACATAAGAAAAGGAAAAAAACAGTATACAAAGTTGCTCCAGGTGAGGCTTGAACTCACAACCTCAGCATTGCTCAACAGATACTGTCTTATAAGTACCACGCGCTGACCAATTGCGCCACTGGAGCACTTTGCAGCATTGATTGGTTATGCTAGATGTGGATTTTATTTAATACAATCAGTACAGTCATAAGAATTGGGAAAAAAAAATCATTTTTGGTAATGAATGATGAGCAACAAAGGAACATGCATGCCAGATGGCACTTGAATAAGCTGTCCACGGTAATAGAAAAGGTTTAAAAAACAACAACAACAATGTTATCATAATTAATGTCATATTTTAGCTTCTGTGGTCATTTTTTACAAGCTAAACAATGCAAGACTGTTTTACAGTTGAAGCAAGGATAAAATATCAACTGTAGTGATGAGACACTTGCTGTAATGACTTCCACCCCATATAGGACTTGGACCCTCTGGCTTACGAGGGCAGTGACTTATCCATTATGGCAGTGGTACTTACTGATGTTCTTATTTAAGACTGTTAGGTTTTTAATAGTCAATTATTTATTTTTGAGGAAAAAGTGAAGCTGTTTACTGTGTTCTTTGCATTACCAAGTCCAGCAAGAAATGTGCTGGTACTATCCAGAGCTGTCAGTATGGATTATCATGCTATATTGCAGAAAATCAATTTGATGCAACTGCTTTACCAACAGTATGTTAATCTTTTCCATTGCTGTTTTGTTGGCTGACTGAAGGAAGATATGCAGTGCATTTGAACCAAAGCAGATGTGTGCTGACAAGTTAAATGCACAATCATGTTTGTGTTTTTTCTTTCTTTCTTCCATCCTTTGTAATATCATATTAAATATTAAGGTAGCAGTTTATAATCAATGACTAATGACATAAGAAAAGGAAAAAAACAGTATACAAAGATGCTCCAGGTGAGGCTTGAACTCACAACCTCAGCATTGCTCAACAGATACTGTCTTATAAGTACCGCGCGCTTACCAATTGCGCCACTGGAGCACTTTGCAGCGTTAATTGGTTATGCTAGATGTGGATTTTATTCAATACAATCAGTACAACCATAAGAATTGAAAATGAAAATCATTTTCGGTGATGAATGATGAGCAACAAAGGAACATGCATGCTAGAAGCACTTGAATAAGCTGTCCACGGTGATAGAAAAGGTTTAAAAAACAACAACAACAATGTTATCATAATTAATGTCATATTTTAGCTTCTGTGGTCACTTTTTACAAGCTAAACACTGCAAGACTGTTTTACAGTTGAAGCAAGGATAAAATATCAACTCTACTGATGAGACACTTGCTGTAATGACTTCCAACTCAGACAGGACTTAAACCCACAACCACTGGATTAGGAGTACAGTGCCTTATCCATTATGCCAGTGGTGCTTACTGATGTCCTTATTTAAGACTGATAGGTTTTTAATAGTCAATTATTTATTTTTGAAAAAAAATTGAAGCTGTTTACTGTGTTCTTTGCATTACCAAGTCCAGCAAGAAATGTGCAGGTACTATCCAGAGCTGTCAGTATGGATTATCATGCTATATTGCAGAAAATCAATTTGATGCAACTGCTTTACCAACAGTATGTTATTCTTTTCCATTGCTGTTTTGTTGGCTGACTGAAGGAAGATATGCAGTGCATTTGAACCAAAGCAGATGTGTGCTGACAACTTAAATGCACAATCACGTTTGTGTTTTTTCTTTCTTTCTTCCATCCTTTGTAATATCATATTAAATATTAAGGTAGCAGTTTATAATCAATGACTAATGACATAAGAAAAGGAAAAAAAAACAGTATACAAAGATGCTCCAGGTGAGGCTTGAACTCACAACCTCGGCATTGCTCAACAGATACTGTCTTATAAGTACCTCGTGCTGACCAATTGCGCCACTGGAGCTCTTTGCAGCATTAATTGGTTATGCTAGATGTGGATTTTATTCAATACAATCAGTACAGTCATAAGAATTGAAAAAGAAAATAATTTTTGGTGATGAATGATGAGCAACAAAGGAACATGCATGCCAGATGGCACTTGAATAAGCTGTCCACGGTGATAGAAAAGGTTTAAAAAACAACAACAACAATGTTATCATAATTAATGTCATATTTTAGCTTCTGTGGTCACTTTTTACAAGCTAAACACTGCAAGACTGTTTTACAGTTGAAGCAAGGATAAAATATCAACTCTAGCGATGAGACACTTGCTGTAATGACTTCCAACTCAGACGGGACTTAAACCCACAACCACTGGCTTAGGAGAACAGTGCCTTATCCATTATGCCAGTGGTGCTTACTGATGCCCTTATTTAAGACTGATAGGTTTTTAATAGTCAATTATTTATTTTTTGAAAAAATATGAAGCTGTTTACTGTGTTCTTTGCATTACCAAGTCCAGCAAGTAATGTGCTGGTACTATCCAGAGCTGTCAGTATGGATTATCATGCTATATTGCAGAAAATCAATTTGAGGCAACTGCTTTACCAACAGTATGTTAATCTTTTCCATTGCTGTTTTGTTGGCTGACTGAAGGAAGATATGCAGTGCATTTGAACCAAAGCAGATGTGTGCTGACAACTTAAATGCACTAACATGTTTGTGTTTTTTCTTTCTTTCTTCCATCCTTTGTAATATCATATTAAATATTAAGGTAGCAGTTTATAATCAATGACTAATGACATAAGAAAAGGAAAAAAACAGTATACAAAGTTGCTCCAGTTGAGGCTTGAACTCACAACCTCAGCATTGCTCAACAGATACTGTCTTATAAGTACCACGCGCTGACCAATTGCGCCACTGGAGCACTTTGCAGCATTGATTGGTTATGCTAGATGTGGATTTTATTTAATACAATCAGTACAGTCATAAGAATTGGGAAAAAAAAATCATTTTTGGTAATGAATGATGAGCAACAAAGGAACATGCATGCCAGATGGCACTTGAATAAGCTGTCCACGGTAATAGAAAAGGTTTAAAAAACAACAACAACAATGTTATCATAATTAATGTCATATTTTAGCTTCTGTGGTCATTTTTTACAAGCTAAACAATGCAAGACTGTTTTACAGTTGAAGCAAGGATAAAATATCAACTGTAGTGATGAGACACTTGCTGTAATGACTTCCACCCCATATAGGACTTGGACCCTCTGGCTTACGAGGGCAGTGACTTATCCATTATGGCAGTGGTACTTACTGATGTTCTTATTTAAGACTGTTAGGTTTTTAATAGTCAATTATTTATTTTTGAGGAAAAAGTGAAGCTGTTTACTGTGTTCTTTGCATTACCAAGTCCAGCAAGAAATGTGCTGGTACTATCCAGAGCTGTCAGTATGGATTATCATGCTATATTGCAGAAAATCAATTTGATGCAACTGCTTTACCAACAGTATGTTAATCTTTTCCATTGCTGTTTTGTTGGCTGACTGAAGGAAGATATGCAGTGCATTTGAACCAAAGCAGATGTGTGCTGACAAGTTAAATGCACAATCATGTTTGTGTTTTTTCTTTCTTTCTTCCATCCTTTGTAATATCATATTAAATATTAAGGTAGCAGTTTATAATCAATGACTAATGACATAAGAAAAGGAAAAAAACAGTATACAAAGATGCTCCAGGTGAGGCTTGAACTCACAACCTCAGCATTGCTCAACAGATACTGTCTTATAAGTACCGCGCGCTTACCAATTGCGCCACTGGAGCACTTTGCAGCGTTAATTGGTTATGCTAGATGTGGATTTTATTCAATACAATCAGTACAACCATAAGAATTGAAAATGAAAATCATTTTCGGTGATGAATGATGAGCAACAAAGGAACATGCATGCTAGAAGCACTTGAATAAGCTGTCCACGGTGATAGAAAAGGTTTAAAAAACAACAACAACAATGTTATCATAATTAATGTCATATTTTAGCTTCTGTGGTCACTTTTTACAAGCTAAACACTGCAAGACTGTTTTACAGTTGAAGCAAGGATAAAATATCAACTCTACTGATGAGACACTTGCTGTAATGACTTCCAACTCAGACGGGACTTAAACCCACAACCACTGGATTAGGAGTACAGTGCCTTATCCATTATGCCAGTGGTGCTTACTGATGTCCTTATTTAAGACTGATAGGTTTTTAATAGTCAATTATTTATTTTTGAAAAAAAATTGAAGCTGTTTACTGTGTTCTTTGCATTACCAAGTCCAGCAAGAAATGTGCAGGTACTATCCAGAGCTGTCAGTATGGATTATCATGCTATATTGCAGAAAATCAATTTGATGCAACTGCTTTACCAACAGTATGTTATTCTTTTCCATTGCTGTTTTGTTGGCTGACTGAAGGAAGATATGCAGTGCATTTGAACCAAAGCAGATGTGTGCTGACAACTTAAATGCACAATCATGTTTGTGTTTTTTCTTTCTTTCTTCCATCCTTTGTAATATCATATTAAATATTAAGGTAGCAGTTTATAATCAATGACTAATGACATAAGAAAAGGAAAAAAAAACAGTATACAAAGATGCTCCAGGTGAGGCTTGAACTCACAACCTCGGCATTGCTCAACAGATACTGTCTTATAAGTACCTCGTGCTGACCAATTGCGCCACTGGAGCTCTTTGCAGCATTAATTGGTTATGCTAGATGTGGATTTTATTCAATACAATCAGTACAGTCATAAGAATTGAAAAAGAAAATAATTTTTGGTGATGAATGATGAGCAACAAAGGAACATGCATGCCAGATGGCACTTGAATAAGCTGTCCACAGTGATAGAAAAGGTTTAAAAAACAACAACAACAATGTTATCATAATTAATGTCATATTTTAGCTTCTGTGGTCACTTTTTACAAGCTAAACACTGCAAGACTGTTTTACAGTTGAAGCAAGGATAAAATATCAACTCTAGCGATGAGACACTTGCTGTAATGACTTCCAACTCAGACGGGACTTAAACCCACAACCACTGGCTTAGGAGAACAGTGCCTTATCCATTATGCCAGTGGTGCTTACTGATGCCCTTATTTAAGACTGATAGGTTTTTAATAGTCAATTATTTATTTTTTGAAAAAATATGAAGCTGTTTACTGTGTTCTTTGCATTACCAAGTCCAGCAAGTAATGTGCTGGTACTATCCAGAGCTGTCAGTATGGATTATCATGCTATATTGCAGAAAATCAATTTGATGCAACTGCTTTACCAACAGTATGTTAATCTTTTCCATTGCTGTTTTGTTGGGAAAAAAAAGAATTGGGAAAAAAAAATCATTTTTGGTAATGAATGATGAGCAACAAAGGAACATGCATGCCAGATGGCACTTGAATAAGCTGTCCACGGTGATAGAAAAGGTTTAAAAAACAACAACAACAATGTTATCATAATTAATGTCATATTTTAGCTTCTGTGGTCATTTTTTACAAGCTAAACAATGCAAGACTGTTTTACAGTTGAAGCAAGGATAAAATATCAACTGTAGTGATGAGACACTTGCTGTAATGACTTCCACCCCATATAGGACTTGGACCCTCTGGCTTACGAGGGCAGTGACTTATCCATTATGGCAGTGGTACTTACTGATGTTCTTATTTAAGACTGTTAGGTTTTTAATAGTCAATTATTTATTTTTGAGGAAAAAGTGAAGCTGTTTACTGTGTTCTTTGCATTACCAAGTCCAGCAAGAAATGTGCTGGTACTATCCAGAGCTGTCAGTATGGATTATCATGCTATATTGCAGAAAATCAATTTGATGCAACTGCTTTACCAACAGTATGTTAATCTTTTCCATTGCTGTTTTGTTGGCTGACTGAAGGAAGATATGCAGTGCATTTGAACCAAAGCAGATGTGTGCTGACAAGTTAAATGCACAATCATTTTGTGTTTTTTCTTTCTTTCTTCCATCCTTTGTAATATCATATTAAATATTAAGGTAGCAGTTTATAATCAATGACTAATGACATAAGAAAAGGAAAAAAACAGTATACAAAGATGCTCCAGGTGAGGCTTGAACTCACAACCTCAGCATTGCTCAACAGATACTGTCTTATAAGTACCGCGCGCTTACCAATTGCGCCACTGGAGCACTTTGCAGCGTTAATTGGTTATGCTAGATGTGGATTTTATTCAATACAATCAGTACAACCATAAGAATTGAAAATGAAAATCATTTTCGGTGATGAATGATGAGCAACAAAGGAACATGCATGCTAGAAGCACTTGAATAAGCTGTCCACGGTGATAGAAAAGGTTTAAAAAACAACAACAACAATGTTATCATAATTAATGTCATATTTTAGCTTCTGTGGTCACTTTTTACAAGCTAAACACTGCAAGACTGTTTTACAGTTGAAGCAAGGATAAAATATCAACTCTACTAATGAGACACTTGCTGTAATGACTTCCAACTCAGACGGGACTTAAACCCACAACCACTGGATTAGGAGTACAGTGCCTTATCCATTATGCCAGTGGTGCTTACTGATGTCCTTATTTAAGACTGATAGGTTTTTAATAGTCAATTATTTATTTTTGAAAAAAAATTGAAGCTGTTTACTGTGTTCTTTGCATTACCAAGTCCAGCAAGAAATGTGCAGGTACTATCCAGAGCTGTCAGTATGGATTATCATGCTATATTGCAGAAAATCAATTTGATGCAACTGCTTTACCAACAGTATGTTATTCTTTTCCATTGCTGTTTTGTTGGCTGACTGAAGGAAGATATGCAGTGCATTTGAACCAAAGCAGATGTGTGCTGACAACTTAAATGCACAATCATGTTTGTGTTTTTTCTTTCTTTCTTCCATCCTTTGTAATATCATATTAAATATTAAGGTAGCAGTTTATAATCAATGACTAATGACATAAGAAAAGGAAAAAAAAACAGTATACAAAGATGCTCCAGGTGAGGCTTGAACTCACAATCTCGGCATTGCTCAATGGATACTGTCTTATAAGTACCGCGCGCTGACCAATTGCGCCACTGGAGCGCTTTGCAACATTGATTGGTTATGCTAGATGTGGATTTTATTCAATGCAATCAGTACAGTCATAAGAATTGAAAAAGAAAATCATTTTTGGTGATAAATGATGAGCAACAAAGGAACATGCATGCCAGATGGTACTTAAATAAGATGTCCACGGTGATAGAAAATGTTTAAAAAAAACAACAACAATGTTATCATAATAAATGTCATATTTTAGCTTCTGTGGTCATTTTTTGCAAGCTAAACACTGCAAGACTGTTTTACAGTCGAAGCAAGGATAAAATATCAATTCTAGTGATGAGACACTTGCTGTAATGACTTCCACCCCATATGGAACTTGGACCCCTGTCTTAGGAGGGCAGTGACTTATCCATTATGCCAGTGGTGCTTACTGATGTTCTTATTTAAGACTGTTAGGTTTTTAATAGTCAATTATTTATTTTTGAGGAAAAAGTGAAGCTGTTTACTGTGTTCTTTGCATTAACAAGTCCAGCAATAAATGTGCTGTTACTATCCAGAGCTGTCAGTATGGATTATCATGCTATATTGCAGAAAATCAATTTGATGCAACTGCTTTACCAACAGTATGTTAATCTTTTCCATTGCTGTTTTGTTGGCTGACTGAAGGAAGATATGCAGTGCATTTGAACCAAAGCAGATGTGTGCTGACAACTTAAATGCACAATCATGTTTGTGTTTTTTCTTTCTTTCTTCCATCCTTTGTAATATCATATTAAATATTAAGGTAGCAGTTTATAATCAATGACTAATGACATAAGAAAAGGAAAAAAAAACAGTATACAAAGATGCTCCAGGTGAGGCTTGAACTCACAACCTCGGCATTGCTCAACAGATACTGTCTTATAAGTTCCGCACGCTGACCAATTGCGCCACTGGAGCACTTTGCAGCATTAATTGGTTATGCTAGATGTGGATTTTATTCAATACAATCAGTACAGTCATAAGAATTGAAAAAGAAAATAATTTTTGGTGATGAATGATGATCAACAAAGAAACATGCATGCCAGATGGCACTTGAATAAGCTGTCCACGGTGATAGAAAAGGTTTAAAAAACAACAACAACAACAACAACAATGTTATCATAATTAATGACATATTTTAGCTTCTGTGGTCATTTTTTACAAGCTAAACACTGCAAGACTGTTTTACAGTTGAAGCAAGGATAAAATATCAACTCAAGTGATAAGACAATTGCTGTAATGACTTCCAACTCAGACAGGACTTAAACCCACAACCACTGGCTTAGGAGAACAGTGCCTTATCCATTATGCCAGTGGTGCTTACTGATGTCCTTATGTAAGACTGATAGGTTTTTAATAGTCAATTATTTATTTTTGAAAAAAAGTGAAGCTGTTTACTGTGTTCTTTGCATTACCAAGTCCAGCAAGAAATGTGCTGGTACTATCCAGAGCTGTCAGTATGGATTATTATGCTATATTGCAGAAAATCAATTTGATGCAACTGCTTTCCCAACAGTATGTTAATCTTTTCCATTGCTGTTTTGTTGGCTGACTGAAGGAAGATATGCAGTGCATTTGAACCAAAGCAGATGTTAAATATTAATTTAATCAATGACTAATGACATAAGAAAAGGTAAAAAAAAAATGGATAGAAAGATGCTCCAGGTGAGGCTTGAACTCACAACCTCAGCATTGCTCAACAGATACTGTCTTATAAGTACCGCGTGCTGACCAATTGCGCCACTAGAGCACTTTGCAGTGTTAATTGGTTATGCTAGATGTGGATTTTATTCAATACAATCAGTACAGTCATAAGAATTGAAAAAGAAAATCATTTTTGGTGATGAATGATGAGCAACAAAGGAACATGCATGCCAGATGGCACTTGAATAAGCTGTCCATGGTGATAGAAAAGGTTTAAAAAACAACAACAACAATGTTATCATAATTAATGTCATATTTTAGCTTCTGTGGTCATTTTTTACAAGCTAAACACTGCAAGACTGTTTTACAGTTAAAGCAAGGATAAAATATCAACTCTAGTGATGAGACATTTGCTGTAATGACTTCCAACTCAGACGGGACTTAAACCCACAACCACTGGCTTAGGAGAACAGTGCCTTATCCATTATGCCAGTGGTGCTTACTGATGTCCTTATTTAAGACTGATAGGTTTTTAATAGTCAATTATTTATTTTTGAAAAAAAGTGAAGCTGTTTACTGTGTTCTTTGCATTACCAAGTCCAGCAAGAAATGTGCTGGTACTATCCAGAGCTGTCAGTATGGATTATCATGCTATATTGCAGAAAATCAATTTGATGCAACTGCTTTACCAATAGTATGTTAATCTTTTCCATTGCTGTTTTGTTGGCTGACTGAAGGAAGATATGCAGTGCATTTGAACCAAAGCAGATGTTAAATATTAATTTAATCAATGACTAATGACATAAGAAAAGGAAAAAAAACAGGATAAAAAGATGCTCCAGGTGAGGCTTGAACTCACAACCTCTGCATTGCTCAACAGACACTGTCTTATAAGAACCGCGCGCTGACCAATTGCGCCACTGGAACACTTTGCAGCATTAATTGGTTATGCTAGATGTGGATTTTATTCAATACAATCAGTACAGTCATAAGAATTGAAAAAGAAAATAATTTTTGGTGATGAATGATGAGCAACAAAGGAACATGCATGCCAGATGGCACTTGAATAAGCTGTCCACAGTGATAGAAAAGGTTTAAAAAACAACAACAACAATGTTATCATAATTAATGTCATATTTTAGCTTCTGTGGTCACTTTTTACAAGCTAAACACTGCAAGACTGTTTTACAGTTGAAGCAAGGATAAAATATCAACTCTAGCGATGAGACACTTGCTGTAATGACTTCCAACTCAGACGGGACTTAAACCCACAACCACTGGCTTAGGAGAACAGTGCCTTATCCATTATGCCAGTGGTGCTTACTGATGCCCTTATTTAAGACTGATAGGTTTTTAATAGTCAATTATTTATTTTTTGAAAAAATATGAAGCTGTTTACTGTGTTCTTTGCATTACCAAGTCCAGCAAGTAATGTGCTGGTACTATCCAGAGCTGTCAGTATGGATTATCATGCTATATTGCAGAAAATCAATTTGATGCAACTGCTTTACCAACAGTATGTTAATCTTTTCCATTGCTGTTTTGTTGGGAAAAAAAAGAATTGGGAAAAAAAAATCATTTTTGGTAATGAATGATGAGCAACAAAGGAACATGCATGCCAGATGGCACTTGAATAAGCTGTCCACGGTGATAGAAAAGGTTTAAAAAACAACAACAACAATGTTATCATAATTAATGTCATATTTTAGCTTCTGTGGTCATTTTTTACAAGCTAAACAATGCAAGACTGTTTTACAGTTGAAGCAAGGATAAAATATCAACTGTAGTGATGAGACACTTGCTGTAATGACTTCCACCCCATATAGGACTTGGACCCTCTGGCTTACGAGGGCAGTGACTTATCCATTATGGCAGTGGTACTTACTGATGTTCTTATTTAAGACTGTTAGGTTTTTAATAGTCAATTATTTATTTTTGAGGAAAAAGTGAAGCTGTTTACTGTGTTCTTTGCATTACCAAGTCCAGCAAGAAATGTGCTGGTACTATCCAGAGCTGTCAGTATGGATTATCATGCTATATTGCAGAAAATCAATTTGATGCAACTGCTTTACCAACAGTATGTTAATCTTTTCCATTGCTGTTTTGTTGGCTGACTGAAGGAAGATATGCAGTGCATTTGAACCAAAGCAGATGTGTGCTGACAAGTTAAATGCACAATCATGTTTGTGTTTTTTCTTTCTTTCTTCCATCCTTTGTAATATCATATTAAATATTAAGGTAGCAGTTTATAATCAATGACTAATGACATAAGAAAAGGAAAAAAACAGTATACAAAGATGCTCCAGGTGAGGCTTGAACTCACAACCTCAGCATTGCTCAACAGATACTGTCTTATAAGTACCGCGCGCTTACCAATTGCGCCACTGGAGCACTTTGCAGCGTTAATTGGTTATGCTAGATGTGGATTTTATTCAATACAATCAGTACAACCATAAGAATTGAAAATGAAAATCATTTTCGGTGATGAATGATGAGCAACAAAGGAACATGCATGCTAGAAGCACTTGAATAAGCTGTCCACGGTGATAGAAAAGGTTTAAAAAACAACAACAACAATGTTATCATAATTAATGTCATATTTTAGCTTCTGTGGTCACTTTTTACAAGCTAAACACTGCAAGACTGTTTTACAGTTGAAGCAAGGATAAAATATCAACTCTACTAATGAGACACTTGCTGTAATGACTTCCAACTCAGACGGGACTTAAACCCACAACCACTGGATTAGGAGTACAGTGCCTTATCCATTATGCCAGTGGTGCTTACTGATGTCCTTATTTAAGACTGATAGGTTTTTAATAGTCAATTATTTATTTTTGAAAAAAAATTGAAGCTGTTTACTGTGTTCTTTGCATTACCAAGTCCAGCAAGAAATGTGCAGGTACTATCCAGAGCTGTCAGTATGGATTATCATGCTATATTGCAGAAAATCAATTTGATGCAACTGCTTTACCAACAGTATGTTATTCTTTTCCATTGCTGTTTTGTTGGCTGACTGAAGGAAGATATGCAGTGCATTTGAACCAAAGCAGATGTGTGCTGACAACTTAAATGCACAATCATGTTTGTGTTTTTTCTTTCTTTCTTCCATCCTTTGTAATATCATATTAAATATTAAGGTAGCAGTTTATAATCAATGACTAATGACATAAGAAAAGGAAAAAAAAACAGTATACAAAGATGCTCCAGGTGAGGCTTGAACTCACAATCTCGGCATTGCTCAATGGATACTGTCTTATAAGTACCGCACGCTGACCAATTGCGCCACTGGAGCGCTTTGCAACATTGATTGGTTATGCTAGATGTGGATTTTATTCAATGCAATCAGTACAGTCATAAGAATTGAAAAAGAAAATCATTTTTGGTGATAAATGATGAGCAACAAAGGAACATGCATGCCAGATGGTACTTAAATAAGATGTCCACGGTGATAGAAAATGTTTAAAAAAAACAACAACAATGTTATCATAATAAATGTCATATTTTAGCTTCTGTGGTCATTTTTTGCAAGCTAAACACTGCAAGACTGTTTTACAGTCGAAGCAAGGATAAAATATCAATTCTAGTGATGAGACACTTGCTGTAATGACTTCCACCCCATATGGAACTTGGACCCCTGTCTTAGGAGGGCAGTGACTTATCCATTATGCCAGTGGTGCTTACTGATGTTCTTATTTAAGACTGTTAGGTTTTTAATAGTCAATTATTTATTTTTGAGGAAAAAGTGAAGCTGTTTACTGTGTTCTTTGCATTAACAAGTCCAGCAATAAATGTGCTGTTACTATCCAGAGCTGTCAGTATGGATTATCATGCTATATTGCAGAAAATCAATTTGATGCAACTGCTTTACCAACAGTATGTTAATCTTTTCCATTGCTGTTTTGTTGGCTGACTGAAGGAAGATATGCAGTGCATTTGAACCAAAGCAGATGTGTGCTGACAACTTAAATGCACAATCATGTTTGTGTTTTTTCTTTCTTTCTTCCATCCTTTGTAATATCATATTAAATATTAAGGTAGCAGTTTATAATCAATGACTAATGACATAAGAAAAGGAAAAAAAAACAGTATACAAAGATGCTCCAGGTGAGGCTTGAACTCACAACCTCGGCATTGCTCAACAGATACTGTCTTATAAGTTCCACACGCTGACCAATTGCGCCACTGGAGCACTTTGCAGCATTAATTGGTTATGCTAGATGTGGATTTTATTCAATACAATCAGTACAGTCATAAGAATTGAAAAAGAAAATAATTTTTGGTGATGAATGATGATCAACAAAGAAACATGCATGCCAGATGGCACTTGAATAAGCTGTCCACGGTGATAGAAAAGGTTTAAAAAACAACAACAACAACAACAACAATGTTATCATAATTAATGACATATTTTAGCTTCTGTGGTCATTTTTTACAAGCTAAACACTGCAAGACTGTTTTACAGTTGAAGCAAGGATAAAATATCAACTCAAGTGATAAGACAATTGCTGTAATGACTTCCAACTCAGACAGGACTTAAACCCACAACCACTGGCTTAGGAGAACAGTGCCTTATCCATTATGCCAGTGGTGCTTACTGATGTCCTTATGTAAGACTGATAGGTTTTTAATAGTCAATTATTTATTTTTGAAAAAAAGTGAAGCTGTTTACTGTGTTCTTTGCATTACCAAGTCCAGCAAGAAATGTGCTGGTACTATCCAGAGCTGTCAGTATGGATTATCATGCTATATTGCAGAAAATCAATTTGATGCAACTGCTTTCCCAACAGTATGTTAATCTTTTCCATTGCTGTTTTGTTGGCTGACTGAAGGAAGATATGCAGTGCATTTGAACCAAAGCAGATGTTAAATATTAATTTAATCAATGACTAATGACATAAGAAAAGGTAAAAAAAAAATGGATAGAAAGATGCTCCAGGTGAGGCTTGAACTCACAACCTCAGCATTGCTCAACAGATACTGTCTTATAAGTACCGCGTGCTGACCAATTGCGCCACTAGAGCACTTTGCAGTGTTAATTGGTTATGCTAGATGTGGATTTTATTCAATACAATCAGTACAGTCATAAGAATTGAAAAAGAAAATCATTTTTGGTGATGAATGATGAGCAACAAAGGAACATGCATGCCAGATGGCACTTGAATAAGCTGTCCATGGTGATAGAAAAGGTTTAAAAAACAACAACAACAATGTTATCATAATTAATGTCATATTTTAGCTTCTGTGGTCATTTTTTACAAGCTAAACACTGCAAGACTGTTTTACAGTTAAAGCAAGGATAAAATATCAACTCTAGTGATGAGACATTTGCTGTAATGACTTCCAACTCAGACGGGACTTAAACCCACAACCACTGGCTTAGGAGAACAGTGCCTTATCCATTATGCCAGTGGTGCTTACTGATGTCCTTATTTAAGACTGATAGGTTTTTAATAGTCAATTATTTATTTTTGAAAAAAAGTGAAGCTGTTTACTGTGTTCTTTGCATTACCAAGTCCAGCAAGAAATGTGCTGGTACTATCCAGAGCTGTCAGTATGGATTATCATGCTATATTGCAGAAAATCAATTTGATGCAACTGCTTTACCAATAGTATGTTAATCTTTTCCATTGCTGTTTTGTTGGCTGACTGAAGGAAGATATGCAGTGCATTTGAACCAAAGCAGATGTTAAATATTAATTTAATCAATGACTAATGACATAAGAAAAGGAAAAAAAACAGGATAAAAAGATGCTCCAGGTGAGGCTTGAACTCACAACCTCTGCATTGCTCAACAGACACTGTCTTATAAGAACCGCGCGCTGACCAATTGCGCCACTGGAACACTTTGCAGCATTAATTGGTTATGCTAGATGTGGTTTTTATTCAATACAATCAGTACAGTCATAAGAATTGAAAAAGAAAATCATTTTTGGTGATGAATGATGAGCAACAAAGGAACATGCATGCCAGATGGCACTTGAATAAGCTGTCCATGGTGATAGAAAAGGTTTAAAAAACAACAACAATGTTATCATAATTAATGTCATATTTTAGCTTCTGTGGTCATTTTTTACAAGCTAAACACTGCAAGACTGTTTTACAGTAGAAGCAAGGATAAAATATCAACTCTAGTGATGAGTCACTTGCTGTAATGACTTCCAACTCAGACAGGACTTAAACCCACAACCACTGGCTTAGGAGAACAGTGCCTTATCCATTATGCCAGTGGTGCTTACTGATGTCCTTATGTAAGACTGATAGGTTTTTAATAGTCAATTATTTATTTTTGAAAAAAAGTGAAGCTGTTTACTGTGTTCTTTGCATTACCAAGTCCAGCAAGAAATGTGCTGGTACTATCCAGAGCTGTCAGTATGGATTATTATGCTATATTGCAGAAAATCAATTTGATGCAACTGCTTTCCCAACAGTATGTTAATCTTTTCCATTGCTGTTTTGTTGGCTGACTGAAGGAAGATATGCAGTGCATTTGAACCAAAGCAGATGTTAAATATTAATTTAATCAATGACTAATGACATAAGAAAAGGTAAAAAAAAAATGGATAGAAAGATGCTCCAGGTGAGGCTTGAACTCACAACCTCTGCATTGCTCAACAGATACTGTCTTATAAGTACCGCGTGCTGACCAATTGCGCCACTAGAGCACTTTGCAGCGTTAATTGGTTATGCTAGATGTGGATTTTATTCAATACAATCAGTACAGTCATAAGAATTGAAAAAGAAAATCATTTTTGGTGATGAATGATGAGCAACAAAGGAACATGCATGCCAGATGGCACTTGAATAAGCTGTCCATGGTGATAGAAAAGGTTTAAAAAACAACAACAACAATGTTATCATAATTAATGTCATATTTTAGCTTCTGTGGTCATTTTTTACAAGCTAAACACTGCAAGACTGTTTTACAGTTGAAGCAAGGATACAATATCAACTCTAGTGATGAGACACTTGCTGTAATTACTTTCACCCCATATGGGACTTGGACCCCCTGGCTTAGGAGGGCAGTGAATTATCCATTATGCCAGTGGTGCTTACTAATGTTCTTATTTAAGACTGTTAGGTTTTTAATAGTCAATTATTTATTTTTGAGGAAAAAGTGAAGCTGTTTACTGTGTTCTTTGCATTACCAAGTCCAGCAAGAAATGTGCTGGTACTATCCAGAGCTGTCAGTCTGGATTATCATGCTATATAGCAGAAAATCAATTTGATGCAACTGCTTTACCAACAGTATGTTAATCTTTTCCATTGCTGTTTTGTTGGCTGACTGAAGGAAGATATGCAGTGCATTTGAACCAAAGCAGATATGTGCTGACAACTTAAATGCACAATCATGTTTGTGTTTTTTCTTTCTTTCTTCCATCCTTTGTAATATCATATTAAATATTAAGGTAGCAGTTTATAATCAATGACTAATGACATAAGAAAAGGAAAAAAAACAGTATACAAAGATGCTCCAGGTGAGGCTTGAACTCACAACCTCAGCATTGCTCAACAGATACTGTCTTATAAGTACCACACGCTGACCAATTGCACCACTGGAGCACTTTGCAGAACTGTTTGGTTATGCTAGATGTGGATTTTATTCAATACAATCAGTACAGTCATAAGAATTGAAAAAGAAAATCATTTTTGGTGATGAATGATGAGCAACAAAGGAACATGCATGCCAGATGGCACTTGAATAAGCTGTCCACGGTGATAAAAAAGGTTTAAAAAACAGCAATGTTATCATAATTAATGTCATATTTTAGCTTCTGTGGTCATTTTTTACAAGCTAAACACTGCAAGACTGTTTTACAGTTAAAGCAAGGATAAAATATCAACTCTAGTGATGAGACACTTGCTGTAATGACTTCCAACTCAGACGGGACTTAAACCCACAACCACTGGCTTAGGAGAACAGTGCCTTATCCATTATGCCAGTGGTGCTTACTGATGTCCTTATTTAAGACTGATAGGTTTTTAATAGTCAATTATTTATTTTTGAAAAAAAGTGAAGCTGTTTACTGTGTTCTTTGCATTACCAAGTCCAGCAAGAAATGTGCTGGTACTATCCAGAGCTGTCAGTATGGATTATCATGCTATATTGCAGAAAATCAATTTGATGCAACTGCTTTACCAATAGTATGTTAATCTTTTCCATTGCTGTTTTGTTGGCTGACTGAAGGAAGATATGCAGTGCATTTGAACCAAAGCAGATGTTAAATATTAATTTAATCAATGACTAATGACATAAGAAAAGGAAAAAAAACAGGATAAAAAGATGCTCCAGGTGAGGCTTGAACTCACAACCTCTGCATTGCTCAACAGACACTGTCTTATAAGAACCGCGCGCTGACCAATTACGCCACTGGAACACTTTGCAGCATTAATTGGTTATGCTAGATGTGGTTTTTATTCAATACAATCAGTACAGTCATAAGAATTGAAAAAGAAAATCATTTTTGGTGATGAATGATGAGCAACAAAGGAACATGCATGCCAGATGGCACTTGAATAAGCTGTCCACGGTGATAGAAAAGGTTTTAAAAACAACAACAACAATGTTATCATAATTAATGTCATATTTTAGCTTCTGTGGTCATTTTTTACAAGCTAAACACTGCAAGACTGTTTTACAGTTGAAGCAAGGATAAAATATCAACTCTAGTGATGAGACACTTGCTGTAATGACTTCCAACTCAGGCGGG
Source organism: Pseudophryne corroboree (assembly GCF_028390025.1). Lineage (NCBI taxonomy): Eukaryota > Metazoa > Chordata > Amphibia > Anura > Myobatrachidae > Pseudophryne > Pseudophryne corroboree. The sequence goes on along the minus strand of NW_026968079.1, from coordinate 110,979 downwards.
ACTTAAACCCACAACCACTGTCTTAGGAGAACAGTGCCTTATCCATTATGCCAGTGGTGCTTACTGATGTTCTTATTTAAGACTGTTAGGTTTTTAATAGTCAATTATTTATTTTTGAAAAAAAGTGAAGCTGTTTACTGTGTTCTTTGCATTACCAAGTCCAGCAAGAAATGTGCTGGTACTATCCAGAGCTGTCAGTATGGATTATCATGCTATATAGCAGAAAATCAATTTGATGCAACTGCTTTACCAACAGTATGTTAATCTTTTCCATTGCTGTTTTGTTGGCTGACTGAAGGAAGATATGCAGTGCATTTGAACCAAAGCAGATGTGTGCTGACAACTTAAATGCACAATCATGTTTGTGTTTTTTCTTTCTTTCTTCCATCCTTTGTAATATCATATTAAATATTAAGGTAGCAGTTTATAATCAATGACTAATGACATAAGAAAAGGAAAAAGAACAGTATACAAAGATGCTCCAGGTGAAGCTTGAACTCACAACCTCAGCATTGCTCAACAGATACTGTCTTATAAGTACCGCGCACCGACCAATTGCGCCACTGTAGCACTTTGCAGCATTGTTTGGTTATGCTAGATGTGGATTTTATTCAATACAATCAGTACAGTCATAAGAATTGAAAAAGAAAATCATTTTTGGTGATGACTGATGAGCAACAAAGGAACATGCATGCCAGATGGCACTTGAATAAGCTGTCCACGGTGATAAAAAAGGTTTAAAAAACAACAATGTTATCATAATTAATGTCATATTTTAGCTTCTGTGGTCATTTTTTACAAGCTAAACACTGCAAGACTGTTTTACAGTTGAAGCAAGGATAAAATATCAACTCTAGTGATGAGACACTTGCTGTAATGACTTCCAACTCAGACGGGACTTAAACCCACAACCACTGGCTTAGGAGAACAGTGCCTTATCCATTATGCCAGTGGTGCTTACTGATGTCCTTATTTAAGACTGATAGGTTTTTAATAGTCAATTATTTATTTTTTTTAAAAATATGAAGCTTTTTACTGTGTTCTTTGCATTACCAAGTCCAGCAAGAAATGTGCTGGTATTATCCAGAGCTGTCAGTATGGATTATCATGCTATATTGCAGAAAATCAATTTGATGCAACTGCTTTACCAACAGTATGTTAATCTTTTCCATTGCTGTTTTGTTGGCTGACTGAAGGAAGATATGCAGTGCATTTAAACCAAAGCAGATGTGTGCTGACAACTTAAATGCACTATCATGTTTGTGTTTTTTCTTTCTTTCTTCCATCCTTTGTAATATCATATTAAATATTAAGGTAGCAGTTTATAATCAATGACTAATGACATAAGAAAAGGAAAAAAACAGTATACAAAGAAGCTCCAGGTGAGGCTCGAACTCACAACCTCAGCATTGCTCAACAGATACTGTCTTATAAGTACCACGCGCTGACCAATTGCACCACTGGAGCACTTTGCAGCATTGTCTGGTTATGCTAGATGTGGATTTTATTTAATACAATCAGTACAGTCATAAGAATTGAAAAAAAAAATCAGTTTTGGTGATGAATGATGAGCAACAAAGGAACATGCATGCCAGATGGCACTTGAATAAGCTGTCCACTGTGATAGAAAAGGTTTAAAAAACAACAACAACAATTTTATCATAATTAATGTCATATTTTAGCTTCTGTGGTCACTTTTTACAAGCTAAACACTGCAATACTGTTTTACAGTTGAAGCAAGGATAAAATATCAACTCTAGTGATGAGACACTTGCTGTAATGACTTCCAACTCAGATGGGACTTAAACCCACAACCACTGGCTTAGGAGAACAGTGCCTTATCCATTATTCCAGTGGTGCTTACTGATGTCCTTATTTAAGACTGTTAGGTTTTTAATAGTCAATTATTTATTTTTTTAAAAAAGTGAAGCTGTTTACTGTGTTCTTTGCATTACCAAGTCCAGCAAGAAATGTGCTGGTACTATCCAGAGCTGTCAGTATGGATTATCATGCTATATTGCAGAAAATCAATTTGATGCAACTGCTTTACCAACAGTATGTTAATCTTTTCCATTGCTGTTTTGTTGGCTGACTGAAGGAAGATATGCAGTGCATTTGAACCAAAGCAGATGTGTGCTGACAACTTAAATGCACAATCATGTTTGTGTTTTTTCTTTCTTTCTTCCATCCTTTGTAATATCATATTAAATATTAAGGCTACAAGTTTATAATCAATGACTAATGACATAAGAAAAGGAAAAAAATTAGTATACAAAGATACTCCAGGTGAGGCTTGAACTCACAACCTCGGCATTGCTCAACAGATACTGTCTTATAAGTACCGCGCGCTGACCAATTGCGCCACTGGAGCGCTTTGCAACATTGATTGGTTATGCTAGATGTGGATTTTATTCAATGCAATCAGTACAGTCATAAGAATTGAAAAAGAAAATCATTTTTGGTGATAAATGATGAGCAACAAAGGAACATGCATGCCAGATGGTACTTAAATAAGATGTCCACGGTGATAGAAAATGTTTAAAAAAAACAACAACAATGTTATCATAATAAATGTCATATTTTAGCTTCTGTGGTCATTTTTTGCAAGCTAAACACTGCAAGACTGTTTTACAGTCGAAGCAAGGATAAAATATCAATTCTAGTGATGAGACACTTGCTGTAATGACTTCCACCCCATATGGAACTTGGACCCCTGTCTTAGGAGTACAGTGAATTATCCATTATGCCAATGGTGCTTACTGATGTCCTTATTTAAGACTGATAGGTTTTTAATAGTCAATTATTTATTTTTGAAAAAAAGTGAAGCTGTTTACTGTGTTCTTTGCATTACCAAGTCCAGCAAGAAATGTGCTATTACTATCCAGAGCTGTCAGTATGGATTATCATGCTATATTGCAGAAAATCAATTTGATGCAACTGCTTTACCAACAGTATGTTAATCTTTTCCATTGCTGTTTTGTTGGCTGACTGAAGGAAGATATGCAGTGCATTTGAACCAAAGCAGATGTGTGCTGACAACTTAAATGCACAATCATGTTTGTGTTTTTTCTTTCTTTCTTCTATCCTTTGTAATATCATATTAAATATTAAGGTAGCAGTTTATAATCAATGACTAATGACATAAAAAAAGGAAAAAAAAAACTATTCAAAGCTGCTCTAGGTGAGGCTTGAACTCACAACCTCAGCATTGCTCAACAGATACTGTCTTATAAGTACCGTGCGCTGACCAATTGCGCCACTGGAGCACTTTGCAGCATTAATTGGTTATGCTAGATGTGGATTTTATTCAATACAATCAGTACAGTCATAAGAATTGAAAAAGAAAATAATTTTTGGTGATAAATGATGAGCAACAAAGGAACATGCATGCCAGATGGCACTTGAATAAGCTGTCCACTGTGATAGAAAAGGTTTAAAAGACAACAACAACAACAATGTTATCATAATTAATGTCATATTTTAGCTTCTGTGGTCATTTTTTACAAGCTAAACACTGCAAGACTGTTTTACAGTTGAAGCAAGGATAAAATATCAACTCAAGTGATGAGACACTTGCTGTAATGACTTCCAACTCAGACAGGACTTAAACCAACAACCACTGGCTTAGGATAACAGTGCCTTATCCATTATGCCAGTGGTGCTTACTGATGTCCTTATTTAAGACTGTTAGGTTTATAATAGTCAATTATTTATTTTTGAGGAAAATGTGAAGCTGTTTACTGTGTTCTTTGCATTACCAAGTCCAGCAAGAAATGTGCTGGTACTATCCAGAGCTGTCAGTATGGATTATCATGCTATATTGCAGAAAATCAATTTGATGCAACTGCTTTACCAACAGTATGTTATTCTTTTCCATTGCTGTTTTGTTGGCTGACTGAAGGAAGATATGCAGTGCATTTGAACCAAAGCAGATGTGTGCTGACAACTTAAATGCACAATCATGTTTGTGTGTTTTCTTTCTTTCTTCCATCCTTTGTAATATCATATTAAATATTAAGGCTACCAGTTTATAATCAATGACTAATGACATAAGAAACGGAAAAAAAACAGTATACAAAGATGCTCCAGGTGAGGCTTAAAATCACAACCTCGGCATTGCTCAACAGATACTGTCTTATAAGTACCGCGCGCTGACCAATTGCGCCACTGGAGCGCTTTGCAACATTGATTGGTTATGCTAGATGTGGATTTTATTCAATGCAATCAGTACAGTCATAAGAATTGAAAAAGAAAATCATTTTTGGTGATGAATGATGAGCAACAAAGGAACATGCATGCCAGATGGCACTTGAATAAGCTGTCCACTGTGATAGAAAAGGTTTAAAAAAACAACAACAACAATGTTATCATAATAAATGTCATATTTTAGCTTCTGTGGTCATTTTTTGCAAGCTAAACTCTGCAAGACTGTTTTACAGTTGAAGCAAGGATAAAATATCAACTCTAGTGATGAGACACTTGCTGTAATGACTTCCACCCCATATGGAACTTGGACCCCCTGTCTTAGGAGGGCAGTGACTTATCCATTATGCCAGTGGTGCTTACTGATGTTCTTATTTAAGACTGTTAGGTTTTTAATAGTCAATTATTTATTTTTGAGGAAAAAGTGAAGCTGTTTACTGTGTTCTTTGCATTACCAAGTCCAGCAAGAAATGTGCTGGTTCTATCCAGAGCTGTCAGTATGGATTATCATGCTATATTGCAGAAAATCAATTTGATGCAACTGCTTTACCAACAGTATGTTAATCTTTTCCATTGCTGTTTTGTTGGCTGACTGAAGGAAGATATGCAGTGCATTTGAACCAAAGCAGATGTGTGCTGACAAGTTAAATGCACAATCATGTTTGTGTTTTTTCTTTCTTTCTTCCATCCTTTGTAATATCATATTAAATATTAAGGTAGCAGTTTATAATCAATGACTAATGACATAAGAAAAGGAAAAAAACAGTATACAAAGATGCTCCAGGTGAGGCTTGAACTCACAACCTCGGCATTGCTCAACAGATACTGTCTTATAAGTACCGCGCGCTGACCACTTGCGCCACTGGAGCACATTGCAGCATTCATTGGTTATGCTAGATGTGGATTTTATTCAATACAATCAGTACAGTCTTAAGAATTGAAAAAGAAAATCATTTTTGGTGATGAATGATGAGCAACAAAGGAACATGCATGCCAGATTGCATTTGAATAAGCTGTCCACTGTGATAGAAAAGGTTTAAAAAGCAACAACAACAACAATGTTATCATAATTCATGTCATATTTTAGCTTCTGTGGTCATTTTTTACAAGCTAAACACTGCAAGACTGTTTTACAGTTGAAGCAAGGATAAAATATCAACTCTAGTGATGAGACACTTGCTGTAATGACTTCCAACTCAGACGGGACTTAAACCCACAACCACTGGCTTAGGAGAACAGTGCCTTATTTATTATGCCAGTGTTGCTTACTGATGTCCTTATTTAAGACTGATAGGTTTTTAATAGTCAATTATTTATTTTTGAAAAAAAGTGAAGCTGTTTACTGTGTTCTTTGCATTACAAGTCCAGCAAGAAATGTGCTGGTACTATCCAGAGCTGTCAGTATGGATTATCATGCTATATTGCAGAAAATCAATTTGATGCAACTGCTTTACCAACAGTATGTTAATCTTTTCCATTGCTGTTTTGTTGGCTGACTGAAGGAAGATATGCAGTGCATTTGAACCAAAGCAGATGTGTGCTGACAAGTTAAATGCACAATCATGTTTGTGTTTTTTCTTTCTTTCTTCCATCCTTTGTAATATCATATTAAATATTAAGGTAGCAGTTTATAATCAATGACTAATGACATAAGATAAGGAAAAAAAAACAGTATACAAAGATGCTCCAGGTGAGGCTTGAACTCACAACCTTGGCATTGCTCAACAGATACTGTCTTATAAGTTTCGCGCGCTGACCAATTGCGCCACTGGAGCACTTTGCAGCATTGATTGGTTATGCTAGATGTGGATTTTATTCAATACAATCAGTACATTCATAAGAATTGAAAAAGAAAATAATTTTTGGTGATGAATGATGAGCAACAAAGGAACACGCATGCCAGATGGCACTTGAATTAGCTGTCCACGGTGATAGAAAAGGTTTAAAAAACAACAACAAAAATGTTATCATAATAAATGTCATATTTTAGCTTCTGTGGTCATTTTTTACAAGCTAAACAATGCAAGACTGTTTTACAGTTGAAGCAAGGATAAAATATCAACTCTAGTGATGAGACACTTGCTGTAATGACTTCCAACTCAGACGGGACTTAAACCCACAACCACTGGCTTAGGAGAACAGTGCCTTATCCATTATGCCAGTGGTGCTTACTGATGTCCTTATTTAAGACTGATAGGTTTTTAATAGTCAATTATTTATTTTTGAAAAAAAGTGAAGCTGTTTACTGTGTTCTTTGCATTACCAAGTCCAGCAAGAAATGTGCTGGTACTATCCAGAGCTGTCAGTATGGATTATCATGCTATATTGCAGAAAATCAATTTGATGCAACTGCTTTACCAACAGTATGTTAATCTTTTCCATTGCTGTTTTGTTGGCTGACTGAAGGAAGATATGCAGTGCATTTGAACCAAAGCAGATGTGTGCTGACAACTTAAATGCACAATCATGTTTGTGTTTTTTCTTTCTTTCTTCCATCCTTTGTAATATCATATTAAATATTAAGGAAGCAGTTTATAATCAATGACTAATGACATAAAAAAAGGAAAAAAAAGCATTATACAAAGCTGCTCCAGGTGAGGCTTGAACTCACAACCTCGGCATTGCTCAACAGATACTGTCTTATAAGTACCGCGCGCTGACCAATTGCGCCACTGGAGCACTTTGCAGCGTTAATTGGTTATGCTAGATGTGGATTTTATTCAATACAATCAGTACAGTCATAAGAATTGAAAAAGAAAATAATTTTTGGTGATGAATGATGAGCAACAAAGGAACATGCATGCCAGATGGCACTTGAATAAGCTGTCCACAGTGATAGAAAAGGTTTAAAAAACAACAACAACAATGTTATCATAATTAATGTCATATTTTAGCTTCTGTGGTCATTTTTTTACAAGCTAAACACTGCAAGACTGTTTTACAGTTGAAGCAAGGATAAAATATCAACTCTAGTGATGAGACACTTGCTGTAATGACTTCCAACTCAGACGGGACTTAAACCCACAACCACTGGCTTAGGAGAACAGTGCCTTATCCATTATGCCAGTGGTGCTTACTGAAGTCCTTATTTAAGACTGATAGGGTTTTAATAGTCAATTATTTATTTTTGAAAAAAAGTGAAGCTGTTTACTGTGTTCTTTGCATTACCAAGTCCAGCAAGAAATGTGCTGGTACTATCCAGAGCTGTCAGTATGGATTATCATGCTATATTGCAGAAAATCAATTTGATGCAACTGCTTTACCAACAGTATGTTATTCTTTTCCATTGCTGTTTTGTTGGCTGACTGAAGGAAGATATGCAGTGCATTTGAACCAAAGCAGATGTGTGCTGACAACTTAAATGCACAATCATGTTTGTGTGTTTTCTTTCTTTCTTCCATCCTTTGTAATATCATATTAAATATTAAGGCTACCAGTTTATAATCAATGACTAATGACATAAGAAAAGGAAAAAAAAACAGTATTCAAAGATGCTCCAGGTGAGGCTTGAACTCACAACCTCGGCATTGCTCAACAGATACTGTTTTATAAGTACCGCGTGCTGACCAATTGCGCCACTGGAGCGCTTTGCAACATTTATTGGTTATGCTAGATGTGGATTTTATTCAATGCAATCAGTACAGTCATAAGAATTGAAAAAGAGAATCATTTTTGGTGATGAATGATGAGCAACAAAGGAACATGCATGCCAGATGGTACTTAAATAAGCTGTCCACGGTGATAGAAAATGTTTAAAAAAAACAACAACAATGTTATCATAATAAATGTCATATTTTAGCTTCCGTGGTCATTTTTTGCAAGCTAAACACTGCAAGACTGTTTTACAGTCGAAGTAAGGATAAAATATCAACTCTAGTGATGAGACACTTGCTGTAATGACTTCCACCCCATATGGAACTTGGACCCCCTGTCTTAGGAGGGCAGTGACTTATCCATTATGCCAGTGGTGCTTACTGATGTTCTTATTTAAGACTATTAGGTTTTTAATAGTCAATTATTTATTTTTGAGGAAAAAGTGAAGCTGTTTACTGTGTTCTTTGCATTACCAAGTCCAGCAAGAAATATGTTGGTACTATCCAGAGCTGTCAGTATGGATTATCATGCTATATTGCAGAAAATCACTTTGATGCAACTGCTTTACCAACAGTATGTTAATCTTTTCCATTGCTGTTTTGTTGGCTGACTGAAGGAAGATATGCAGTGCATTTGAACCAAAGCAGATGTGTGCTGACAACTTAAATGCACAATCATGTTTGTGTTTTTTCTTTCTTTCTTCCATCCTTTGTAATATCATATTAAATATTAAGGTAGCAGTTTATAATCAATGACTAATGACATAAGAAAAGTAAAAAAAAAGTATACAATGATGCTTGAACTCACAACCTCAGCATTGCTCAACAGATACTGTCTTATAAGTACCGCGTGCTGACCAATTGCGCCACTGGAGCTCTTTGCAGCATTAATTGGTTATGCTAGATGTGGATTTTATTCAATACAATCAGTACAGTCATAAGAATTGAAAAAGAAAATAATTTTTGGTGATGAATGATGAGCAACAAAAAGGAACATGCATGCCAGATGGCACTTGAATAAGCTGTCCACGGTGATAGAAAAGGTTTAAAAAACAACAACAACAATGTTATCATAATTAATGTCATATTTTAGCTTCTGTGGTCACTTTTTACAAGCTAAACACTGCAAGACTGTTTTACAGTTGAAGCAAGGATAAAATATCAACTCTACTGATGAGACACTTGCTGTAATGACTTCCAACTCAGACGGGACTTAAACCCACAACCACTGGCTTAGGAAAACAGTGCCTTATCCATTATGCCAGTGGTGCTTACTGATGTCCTTATTTAAGACTGGTAGGTTTTTAATAGTCAATTATTTATTTTTGAAAAAAAGTGAAGCTGTTTACTGTGTTCTTTCCATTACCACGTCCAGCAAGAAATGTGCTGGTACTATCCAGAGCTGTCAGTATGGATTATCATGCTATATTGCAGAAAATCAATATGATGCAACTGCTTTACCAACAGTATGTTAATCTTTTCCATTGCTGTTTTGTTGGCTGACTGAAGGAAGATATGCAGTGCATTTGAACCAAAGCAGATGTGTGCTGACAACTTAAATGCACAATCATGTTTGTGTTTTTTCTTTCTTTCTTTCTTCCATCCTTTCTAATATCATATTAAATATTAAGGTAGCAGTTTATAATCAATGACTAATGACATAAAAAAAGGAAAAAAAAACATTATACAAAGCTGCTCCAGGTGAGACTTGAACTCACAACCTCGGCATTGCTCAACAGATACTGTCTTATAAGTACCACGCGCTGACCAATTGAGCCACTGGAGCACTTTGCAGCATTAATTGGTTATGCTAGATGTGGATTTTATTCAATGCAATCAGTACAGACATAAGAATTGAAAAAGAAAATCATTTTTGGTGATGAATGATGAGCAACAAAGGAACATGCATGCCAGATGGTACTTAAATAAGCTGTCCACGGTGATAGAAAATGTTTAAAAAAAACAACAACAATGTTATCATAATAAATGTCATATTTTAGCTTCCGTGGTCATTTTTTGCAAGCTAAACACTGCAAGACTGTTTTACAGTCGAAGTAAGGATAAAATATCAACTCTAGTGATGAGACACTTGCTGTAATGACTTCCACCCCATATGGAACTTGGACCCCCTGTCTTAGGAGGGCAGTGACTTATCCATTATGCCAGTGGTGCTTACTGATGTTCTTATTTAAGACTGTTAGGTTTTTAATAGTCAATTATTTATTTTTGAGGAAAAAGTGAAGCTGTTTACTGTGTTCTTTGCATTACCAAGTCCAGCAAGAAATATGCTGGTACTATCCAGAGCTGTCAGTATGGATTATCATGCTATATTGCAGAAAATCACTTTGATGCAACTGCTTTACCAACAGTATGTTAATCTTTTCCATTGCTGTTTTGTTGGCTGACTGAAGGAAGATATGCAGTGCATTTGAACCAAAGCAGATGTGTGCTGACAACTTAAATGCACAATCATGTTTGTGTTTTTTCTTTCTTTCTTCCATCCTTTGTAATATCATATTAAATATTAAGGTAGCAGTTTATAATCAATGACTAATGACATAAGAAAAGTAAAAAAAAAGAATACAATGATGCTTGAACTCACAACCTCAGCATTGCTCAACAGATACTGTCTTATAAGTACCGCGTGCTGACCAATTGCGCCACTGGAGCTCTTTGCAGCATTAATTGGTTATGCTAGATGTGGATTTTATTCAATACAATCAGTACAGTCATAAGAATTGAAAAAGAAAATAATTTTTGGTGATGAATGATGAGCAACAAAGGAACATGCATGCCAGATGGCACTTGAATAAGCTGTCCACGGTGATAGAAAAGGTTTAAAAAACAACAACAACAATGTTATCATAATTAATGTCATATTTTAGCTTCTGTGGTCACTTTTTACAAGCTAAACACTGCAAGACTGTTTTACAGTTGAAGCAAGGATAAAATATCAACTCTAGTGATGAGACACTTGCTGTAATGACTTCCAACTCAGACGGGACGTAAACCCACAACCACTGGCTTAGGAGAACAGTGCCTTATCCATTATGCCAGTGTTGCTTACTGATGTCCTTATTTAAGACTGATAGGTTTTTAATAGTCAATTATTTATTTTTGAAAAAAAGTGAAGCTGTTTACTGTGTTCTTTGCATTACCAAGTCCAGCAAGAAATGTGCTGGTACTATCCAGAGCTGTCAGTATGGATTATCATGCTATATTGCAGAAAATCAATTTGATGCAACTGCTTTACCAACAGTATGTTAATCTTTTCCATTGCTGTTTTGTTGGCTGACTGAAGGAAGATATGCAGTGCATTTGAACCAAAGCAGATGTGTGCTGACAACTTAAATGCACAATCATGTTTGTGTTTTTTATTTCTTTCTTCCATCCTTTGTAATATCATATTAAACATTAAGGTAGGAGTTTATAATCAATGACTAATGACATAAAAAAAGAAAAAAAAAACATTATACAAATCTGCTCCAGGTGAGGCTTGAACTCACAACCTTGGCATTGCTCAACAGATACTGTCTTATAAGAACCAAGCGCTGACCAATTGCGCCACTGGAGCACTTTACAGCATTAATTGGTTATGCTAGATGTGGATTTTATTCAATACAATCAGTACAGTCATAAGAATTGAAAAAGAAAATCATTTTTGGTGATGAATGATGAGCAGCAAAGTAACATGCATGCCAGATGGCACTTGAATAAGCTGTCCACTGTGATAGAAAAGGTTTAAAAAACAACAACAATGTTATCATAATTAATGTCATATTTTAGCTTCTGTGGTCATTTTTTACAAGCTAAACACTGCAAGACTGTTTTACAGTTAAAGCAAGGATAAAATATCAACTATAGTGATGAGCCACTTGCTGTAATGACTTCCAACTCAGACGGGACTTAAACCCACAACCACTGGCTTAGGAGAACAGTGCCTTATCCATTATGCCAGTGGTGCTTACTGATGTCCTTATTTAAGACTGATAGGGTTTTAATAGTCAATTATTATTATTTTTTTTAAAATTGAAGCTGTTTACTGTGTTCTTTGCATTACCAAGTCCAGCAAGAAATGTGCTGGTACTATCCAGAGCTGTCAGTATGGATTATCATGCTATATTGCAGAAAATCAATTTGATGCAACTGCTTTACCAACAGTATGTTAATCTTTTCCATTGCTGTTTTGTTGGCTGACTGAAGGAAGATATGCAGTGCATTTGAACCAAAGTAGATGTGTGCTGACAACTTTAATGCACAATCATGTTTGTGTTTTTTCTTTCTTTCTTCCATCCTTTGTAATATCATATTAAATATTAAGGTAGCAGTTTATAATCAATGACTAATGACATAAGAAAAGGAAAAAAAACAGTATACAAAGATGCTCCAGGTGAGGCTTGAACTCACAACCTCGGCATTGCTCAACAGATACTGTCTTATAAGTACCGCGCGCTGACCAATTGCGTCACTGGAGCACTTTTCAGCATTATTTGGTTATGCTAGATGTGGATTTTATTCAATACAATCAGTACAGTCATAAGAATTGAAAAAGAAAATCATTTTCGGTGATGAATGATGAGCAACAAAGGAACATGCATGCCAGATGGCACTTGAATAAGCTGTCCACTGTGATAGAAAAGGTTTAAAAGACAACAACAACAACAATGTTATCATAATTAATGTCATATTTTAGCTTCTGTGGTCATTTTTTACAAGTTAAACACTGCAAGACTGTTTTACAGTTGAAGCAAGGATAAAATATCAACTCTAGTGATGAGACACTTGCTGTAATGACTTCCAACTCATACGGGACTTAAACCCACAACCACTGGCTTAGGAGAACAGTGCCTTATCCATTATGCCAGTGGTGCTTACTGATGTCCTTATTTAAGACTGATAGGGTTTTAATAGTCAATTATGTATTTATTTTTAAAAATTGAAGCTGTTTACTGTGTTCTTTGCATTACCAAGTTCAGCAAGAAATGTGCTGGTACTATCCAGAGCTGTCAGTATTGATTATCATGCTATATTGCAGAAAATCAATTTGATGCAACTGCTTTACCAACAGTATGTTATTCTTTTCCATTGCTGTTTTGTTGGCTGACTGAAGGAAGATATGCAGTGCATTTGAACCAAAGCAGATGTGTGCTGACAACTTAAATGCACAATCATGTTTGTGTGTTTTCTTTCTTTCTTCCATCCTTTGTAATATCATATTAAATATTAAGGCTACCAGTTTATAATCAATGACTAATGACATAAGAAAAGGAAAAAAACACAGTATACAAAGATGCTCCAGGTGAGGCTTGAACTCACAACCTCGGCATTGCTCAACAGATACTGTTTTATAAGTACTGCGCGCTGACCAATTGTGCCACTTGAGTATTTTGCAGCATTAATTGGTTATGCTAGATGTGGATTTTATTCAATACAATCAGTACAGTCATAAGAATTGAAAAAGAAAATCATTTTTGGTGATGAATGATGAGCAACAAAGGAACATGCATGCCAGATGGCACTTGAATGAGCTGTTCACGGTGATAGAAAAGGTTTAAAAAACAACAACAACAATGTGATCATAATTAATGTCATATTTTAGCTTCTGTGGTCATTTTTTACAAGCTAAACACTGCAAGACTGTTGTACAGTTGAAGCAAGGATAAAATATCAACTCTAGTGATGAGACACTTGCTGTAATTACTTCCAACTCAGACTGGACTTAAACCCACAACCACTGGCTTAGGAGAACAGTGCCATATCCATTATGCCAGTGGTGCTTACTGATGTCTATATTTAAGACTGATAGGTTTTTAATAGTCAATTATTTATTTTTGAGGGAAAAGTGAAGCTGTTTACTGTGTTCTTTGCATTACCAAGTCCAGCAAGAAATGTGCTGGTACTATCCAGAGCTGTCAGTATGGATTATCATGCTATATTGCAGAAAATCAATTTGATGCAACTGCTTTACCAACAGTATGTTAATCTTTTCCATTGCTGTTTTGTTGGCTGACTGAAGGAAGATATGCAGCGCATTTGAACCAAAGCAGATGTGTGCTGACAACTTAAATGCACAATCATGTTTGTGTGTTTTCTTTCTTTCTTCCATCCTTTGTAATATCATATTAAATATTAAGGCTACCAGTTTATAATCAATGACTAATGACATAAGAAAAGGAAAAAAAACAGTAGACAAAGATGCTCCAGGTGAGGCTTGAACTCACAACCTCGGCATTGCTCAACAGATACTGTCTTATAAGTACCGCGCGCTGACCAATTGCACCACTGGAGCACTTTGCATCATTGACTGGTTATGCTAGATGTGGATTTTATTCAATGCAATCAGTACAGTCATAAGAATTGAAAAAGAAAATCATTTTTGGTGATGAATGATGAGCAACAAAGGAACATGCATGCCAGATGGTACTTAAATAAGCTGTCCACGGTGATAGAAAATGTTTAAAAAAAAACCAACAACAATGTTATCATAATAAATGTCATATTTTAGCTTCTGTGGTCATTTTTTGCAAGCTTAACACTGCAAGACTGTTTTACAGTTGAAGGAAGGATAAAATATCAACTCTACTGATGAGACACTTGCTGTAATGACTTCCAACTCAGACTGGACTTAAACCCACAACCACTGGCTTAGGAGAACAGTGCCTTATCCATTATGCCAGTGGTGCTTACTGATGTCCTTATTTAAGACTGATAGGGTTTTAATAGTCAATTATTTATTTTTGGGGAAAAAATTAAGCTGTTTACTGTGTTCTTTGCATTACCAAGTCCAGCAAGAAATGTGCTGGTACTATCCAGAGCTGTCAGTATGGATTATTATGCTATATTGCAGAAAATCAATTTGATGCAACTGCTTTACCAACAGTATGTTTTTCTTTTCCATTGCTGTTTTGTTGGCTGACTGAAGGAAGATATGCAGTGCATTTGAACCAAAGCAGATGTGTGCTGACAACTTAAATGCACAATCATGTTTGTGTGTTTTCTTTCTTTCTTCCATCCTTTGTAATATCATATTAAATATTAAGGCTACCAGTTTATAATCAATGACTAATGACATAAGAAAAGGAAAAAAAACAGTATACAAAGATGCTCCAGGTGAGGCTTGAACTCACAACCTCGGCCTTGCTCAACAGATACTGTCTTATAAGTACCGCGCGCTGACCAATCGCGCCACTGGAGAACTTTGCAACATTTTTTGGTTATGCTAGATGTGGATTTTATTCAATGTAATCAGTACAGTCATAAGAATTGAAAAAGAAAATCATTTTTGGTGATGAATGATGAGCAACAAAGGAACATGCATGCCAGATGGTACTTAAATAAGCTGTCCACGGTGATAGAAAATGTTTAAAAAAAACAACAACAATGTTATTATAATAAATGTCATATTTTTGCTTCTGTGGTCATTTTTTGCAAGCTAAACACTGCAAGACTGTTTTACAGTCGAAGCAAGGATAAAATATCAACTCTAGTGATGAGACACTTGCTGTAATGACTTCCACCCCATATGGAACTTGGACCCCCTGTCTTAGGAGGGCAGTGACTTATCCATTATGCCAGTGGTGCTTACTGATGTTCTTATTTAAGACTGTTAGGTTTTTAATAGTCAATTATTTATTTTTGAGGAAAAAGTGAAGCTGTTTACTGTGTTCTTTGCATTACCAAGTCCAGCAAGAAATATGCTGGTACTATCCAGAGCTGTCAGTATGGATTATCATGCTATATTGCAGAAAATCAATTTGATGCAACTGCTTTACCAACAGTATGTTATTCTTTTCCATTGCTGTTTTGTTGGCTGACTGAAGGAAGATATGCAGTGCATTTGAACCAAAGCAGATGTGTGCTGACAACTTAAATGCACAATCATGTTTGTGTTTTTCTTTCTTTCTTCCATCCTTTGTAATATCATATTAAATATTAAGGTAGCAGTTTATAATCAATGACTAATGACATAAGAAAAGGAAAAAAAAAAACAGTATACAATGATGCTTCAGGTGAGGCTTGAACTCACAACTTTGGCATTGCTCAACAGATACTGTCATTATAAGTTTTGCGCGCTGACCAATTGTGCCACTGGAGCACTTTGCAGCATTAATTGGTTATGCTAGATGTGGATTTTATTCAATACAATCAGTACATTCATAAGAATTGAAAAAGAAAATCATTTTCGGTGATGAATGATGAGCAACAAAGGAACATGCATGCCAGATGGCACTTTAATAAGCTGTCCACGGTGATAGAAAAGGTTTAAAAAACAACAACAACAATGTTATCATAATAAATTTCATATTTTAGCTTCTGTGGTCATTTTTTACAAGCTAAACACTGCAAGACTGTTTTACAATTGAAGGAAGGATAAAATATCAACTCTAGTGATGAGACACTTGCTGTAATGACTTCCAACTCAGACGGGACTTAAACCCACAACCACTGGCTTAGGAGAACAGTGCCTTATCCATTATGCCAGTGGTGCTTACTGATGTCCTTATTTAAGACTGATAGGTTTTTAATAGTCAATTATTTATTTTTGAAAAAAAGTGAAGCTGTTTACTGTGTTCTTTGCATTACCAAGTCCAGCAAGAAATGTGCTGGTAATATCCAGAGCTGTCAGTATGGATTATCATGCTATATTGCAGAAAATCAATTTGATGCAACTGCTTTACCAACAGTATGTTAATCTTTTCCATTGCTGTTTTGTTGGCTGACTGAAGGAAGATATGCAGTGCATTTGAACCAAAGCAGATGTGTGCTGACAACTTAAATGCACAATCATGTTTGTGTTTTTTCTTTCTTTCTTCCATCCTTTGTAATATCATATTAAACATTAAGGTAGCAGTTTATATTCAATGACTAATGACATAAAAAAAGGAAAAAAAAAACATTATACAAAGCTGCTCCAGGTGAGGCTTGAACTCACAACCTCGGCATTGCTCAACAGATACTGTCTTATAAGTACCGCGTGCTGACCAATTGCGCCACTGGAGCACTTTGCAGCATTATTTGGTTATGCTAGATGTGGATTTTATCCAATACAATCAGTACAGTCATAAGAATTGAAAAGGAAAATCATTTTTGGTGATGAATGATGAGCAACAAAGGAACATGCATGCCAGATGGTACTTAAATAAGCTGTCCACGGTGATAGAAAATGTTTAAAAAAAACAACAATGTTATCATAATAAATGTCATATTTTAGCTTCTGTAGTCATTTTTTGCAAGCTAAACACTGCAAGACTGTTTTACAGTCGAAGCAAGGATAAAATATCAACTCTAGTGATGAGACACTTGCTGTAATGACTTCCACCCCATATGGAACTTGGACCCCCTGTCTTAGGAGGGCAGTGACTTATCCATTATGCCAGTGGTGCTTACTGATGTTCTTATTTAAGACTGTTAGGTTTATAATAGTCAATTATTTATTTTTGAGGAAAAAGTGAAGCTGTTTACTGTGTTCTTTGCATTACCAAGTCCAGCAAGAAATATGCTGGTACTATCCAGAGCTGTCAGTATGGATTATCATGCTATATTGCAGAAAATCAATTTGATGCAACTGCTTTACCAACAGTATGTTAATCTTTTCCATTGCTGTTTTGTTGGCTGACTGAAGGAAGATATGCAGTGCATTTGAACCAAAGCAGATGTGTGCTGACAACTTAAATGCACAATCATGTTTGTGTTTTTTCTTTCTTTCTTCCATCCTTTGTAATATCATATTAAACATTAAGGTAGCAGTTTATAATCAATGACTAATGACATAAAAAAAGGAAAAAAAAACATTCTACTAAGCTGCTCCAGGTGAGGCTTGAACTCACAGCCTCGGCATTGCTCAACAGATACTGTGTTATAAGTACCGCGCGCTGACCAATTGCGCCACTGGAGCACTTTGCAGCATTAATTGGTTATGCTAGATGTGGATTTTATTCAATACAATCAGTACAGTCATAAGAATTGAAAAAGAAAATAATTTTTGGTGATGAATGATGAGCAACAAAGGAACATGCATGCCAGATGGCACTTGAATAAGCTGTCCACTGTGATAGAAAAGGTTTAAAACACAACAACAACAATGTTATCATAATTAATGTCATATTTTAGCTTCTGTAGTCATTTTTTACAAGCTAAACACTGCAAGACTGTTTTACAGTTGAAGCAAGGATAAAATATCAACTCTAGTGGTGAGACACTTGCTGTAATGACTTCCAACTCAGACGGGACTTAAACCCACAACCACTGGCTTAGGAGAACAGTGCCTTATCCATTATGCCAATGGTGCTTACTGATGTCCTTATTTAAGACTGATAGGGTTTTAATAGTCAATTATTTATTTTTGGGGAAAAATTGAAGCTGTTTACTGTGTTCTTTGCATTACCAAGTCCAGCAAGAAAAGTGCTGGTACTATCCAGAGCTGTCAGTATGGATTATCATGCTATATTGCAGAAAATCAATTTGATGCAACTGCTTTACCAACAGTATGTTATTCTTTTCCATTGCTGTTTTGTTGGCTGACTGAAGGAAGATATGCAGTGCATTTGAACCAAAGCAGATATGTGCTGACAACTTAAATGCACAATCATGTTTGTGTGTTTTCTTTCTTTCCTTCATCCTTTGTAATATCATATTAAATATTAAGGCTACCAGTTTATAATCAATGACTAATGACATAAGAAAAGAAAAAAAAATAGTATTCAAAGATGCTCCAGGTGAGGCTTGAACTCACAACCTCAGCATTGCTCAACAGATACTGTCTTATAAGTACCGCGTGCTGACCAATTGCGCCACTAGAGCACTTTGCAGCATTAATTGGTTATGCTAGATGTGGATTTTATTCAATACAATCAGTACAGTCATAAGAATTGAAAAAGAAAATCATTTTTGGTGATGAATGATGAGCAACAAAGGAACATGCATGCCAGATGGCACTTGAATAAGCTGTCCACGGTGAAAGAAAAGGTTTAAAAAACAACAACAACAATGTTATCATAATTAATGTCATATTTTAGCTTCTGTGGTCATTTTTTACAAGCTAAACACTGCAAGACTGTTTTACAGTTGAAGCAAGGATAAAATATCAACTCTAGTGATGAGACACTTGCTGTAATGACTTCCAACTCAGACAGGACTTAAACCCACAACCACCGGCTTAGGATAACAGTGCCTTATCCATTATGCCAGTGGTGCTTACTGATGTCCTTATTTAAGACTGATAGGTTTTTAATAGTCAATTATTTATTTTTGAAAAAAAGTGAAGCTGTTTACTGTGTTCTTTGCATTACCAAGTCCAGCAAGAAATGTGCTGGTACTATCCAGAGCTGTCAGTATGGATTATCATGCTATATTGCAGAAAATCAATTTGATGCAACTGCTTTACCCACAGTATGTTAATCTTTTCCATTGCTGTTTTGTTGGCTGGCTGAAGGAAGATATGCAGTGCATTTGAACCAAAGCAGATGTGTGCTGACAACTTAAATGCACAATCATGTTTGTGTTTTTTCTTTCTTTCTTCCATCCTTTGTAATATCATATTAAATATTAAGGTAGCAGTTTATAATCAATGACTAATGACATAAAAAAAGGAAAAAAAAACATTATACAAAGCTGCTCTAGGGGAGGCTTGAACTCACAACTTCGGCATTGCTCAACAGATACTGTCTTATAAGTACCGCGCGCTGACCAATTGCGCCACTGGAGCACTTTGCAGCATTAGTTGGTTATGCTAGATGTGGATTTTATTTAATACAATCAGTACAGTCATAAGAATTGAAAAAGAAAATCATTTTTGGTGATGAATGATGAGCAACAAAGGAACATGCATGCCAGATGGCACTTGAATAATCTGTCCACGGTGTTAGAAAATGTTTAAAAAACCACAACAACAATGTTATCATAATTAATGTCATATTTTAGCTTCTGTGGTCATTTTTTACAAGCTAAACACTGCAAGACTGTTGTACAGTTGAAGGAAGGATAAAATATCAACTCTAGTGAAGAGACACTTGCTGTAATGACTTCCAACTCAGACGGGACTTGGACCCCCTGGCTTAGGAGGGCAGTGACTTATCCATTATGCCAGTGGTGCTTACTGATGTTCTTATTTAAGACTGTTAGGTTTTTAATAGTCAATTATTTATTTTTGAGGAAAAAGTGAAGCTGTTTACTGTGTTCTTTGCATTACCAAGTCCAGCAAGAAATGTGCTGGTACTATCCAGAGCTGTCAGAATGGATTATCATGCTATATTGCAGAAAATCAATTTGATGCAACTGCTTTACCAACAGTATGTTAATCTTTTCCATTGCTGTTTTGTTGGCTGACTGAAGGAAGATATGCAGTGCATTTGAACCAAAGCAGATGTGTGCTGACAACTTAAATGCACAATCATGTTTGTGTTTTTTCTTTTTTTCTTCCATCCTTTGTAATATCATATTACATATTAAGGTAGCAGTTTATAATCAATAACTAATGACATAAGAAAAGGGAAAAAAAAACAGAATACAAATATGCTCCAGGTGAGGCTTGAACTCACAACCTCGGAATTGCTCAACAGATACTGTCTTATAAGTACCACGTGCTGACCAATTGCGCCACTGGAGTACTTTGCAGCGTTAATTGGTTATGCTAGATGTGTATTTTATTCAATACAATCAGTACAGTCATAAGAATTGAAAAAGAAAATCATTTTTGGTGATGAATGATGAGCAACAAAGGAACATGCATGCCAGATGGCACTTGAATAAGCTGTCCACGCTGATAGAAAAGGTTTAAAAAACAACAACAACAATGTTATCATAATTAATGTCATATTTTAGCTTCTGTGGTCATTTTTTTACAAGCTAAACACTGCAAGACTGTTTTACAGTTGAAGCAAGGATAAAATATCAACTCTAGTGATGAGACACTTGCTGTAATGACTTCCAACTCAGAGGGGACTTAAACCCACAACCACTGGCTTAGGAGAACAGTGCCTTACCCATTATGCCAGTGGTGCTTACTGATGTTCTTATTTAAGACTGTTAGGTTTTTAATAGTCAATTATTTATTTTTGAGGAAAAAGTGAAGCTGTTTACTGTGTTCTTTGCATTACCAAGTCCAGCAAGAAATGTGCTGGTACTATCCAGAGCTGTCAGTATGGATTATCATGCTATATTGCAGAAAATCAATTTGATGCAACTGCTTTACCAACAGTATGTTAATCTTTTCCATTGCTGTTTTGTTGGCTGACTGAAGGAAGATATGCAGATGTGTGCTGACAACTTAAATGCACAATCATGTTTGTGTTTTTTCTTTCTTTCTTCCATCCTTTTTAATATCATATTAAATATTAAGGTAGCAGTTTATAATCAATGACTAATGACATAAGAAAAGGAAAAAAAACAGTATACAAAGCTGCTCCAGGTGAGACTTGAACTCACAACCTCGGCATTGCTCAACAGATACTGTCTTATAAGTACCGCACGCTGACCTATTGCACCACTGGAGCACTTTGCAGCATTGGTTGGTTATGCTAGATGTGGATTTTATTCAATACAATCAGTACAGTCATAAGAATTAAAAAAGAAAATCATTTTTGGTGATGAATGATGAGCAACAAAGGAACATGCATGCCAGATGGCACTTGAATAAGCTGTCCACGGTGATAGAAAAGGTTTAAAAAACAACAACAACAACAACAATGTTATCATAATTAATGTCATATTTTAGCTTCTGTGGTCATTTTTTACAAGCTAAACACTGCAAGACTGTTTTACAGTTGAAGCAAGGATAAAATATCAACTCTAGTGATGAGACACTTGCTGTAATTACTTCCACCCCATATGGGACTTGGACCCCCTGGCTTAGGAGGGCAGTGACTTATCCATTATGCCAGTGGTGCTTACTGATGTTCTTATTTAAGACTGTTAGGTTTTTAATAGTCAATTATTTATTTTTGAGAAAAAAGTGAAGCTGTTTACTGTGTTCTTTGCATTACCAAGTCCAGCAAGAAATGTGCTGGTACTATCCAGAGCTGTCAGAATGGATTATCATGCTATATTGCAGAAAATCAATTTGATGCAACTGCTTTACCAACAGTATGTTAATCTTTTCCATTGCTGTTTTGTTGGCTGACTGAAGGAAGATATGCAGTGCATTTGAACCAAAGCAGATGTGTGCTGACAACTTAAATGCACAATAATGTTTGTGTTTTTTCTTTTTTTCTTCCATCCTTTGTAATATCATATTACATATTAAGGTAGCAGTTTATAATCAATAACTAATGACATAAGAAAAGGGAAAAAAAAAACAGAATACAAAGATGCTCCAGGTGAGGCTTGAACTCACAACCTCGGCATTGCTCAACAGATACTGTCTTATAAGTACCACGTGCTGACCAATTGCGCCACTGGAGTACTTTGCAGCATTAATTGGTTATGCTAGATGTGTATTTTATTCAATACAATCAGTACAGTCATAAGAATTGAAAAAGAAAATCATTTTTGGTGATGAATGATGAGCAACAAAGGAACATGCATGCCAGATGGCACTTGAATAAGCTCTCCACGGTGAAAGAAAAGGTTTAAAAAACAACAACAACAATGTTATCATAATTAATGTCATATTTTAGCTTCTGTGGTCATTTTTTACAAGCTAAACACTGCAAGACTGTTTTACAGTTGAAGCAAGGATAAAATATCAACTCTAGTGATGAGACACTTGCTGTAATGACTTCCAACTCAGACAGGACTTAAACCCACAACCACCGGCTTAGGATAACAGTGCCTTATCCATTATGCCAGTGGTGCTTACTGATGTCCTTATTTAAGACTGATAGGTTTTTAATAGTCAATTATTTATTTTTGAAAAAAAGTGAAGCTGTTTACTGTGTTCTTTGCATTACCAAGTCCAGCAAGAAATGTGCTGGTACTATCCAGAGCTGTCAGTATGGATTATCATGCTATATTGCAGAAAATCAATTTGATGCAACTGCTTTACCAACAGTATGTTAATCTTTTCCATTGCTGTTTTGTTGGCTGACTGAAGGAAGATATGCAGTGCATTTGAACCAAAGCAGATGTGTGCTGACAACTTAAATGCACAATCATGTTTGTGTTTTTTATTTCTTTCTTCCATCCTTTGTAATATCATATTAAACATTAAGGTAGGAGTTTATAATCAATGACTAATGACATAAAAAAAGAAAAAAAAAAACATTATACAAAGCTGCTCCAGGTGAGGCTTGAACTCACAACCTCGGCATTGCTCAACAGATACTGTCTTATAAGAACCAAGCGCTGACCAATTGCGCCACTGGAGCACTTTACAGCATTAATTGGTTATGCTAGATGTGGATTTTATTCAATACAATCAGTACAGTCATAAGAATTGAAAAAGAAAATCATTTTTGGTGATGAATGATGAGCAGCAAAGTAACATGCATGCCAGATGGCACTTGAATAAGCTGTCCACTGTGATAGAAAAGGTTTAAAAAACAACAACAATGTTATCATAATTAATGTCATATTTTAGCTTCTGTGGTCATTTTTTACAAGCTAAACACTGCAAGACTGTTTTACAGTTAAAGCAAGGATAAAATATCAACTATAGTGATGAGCCACTTGCTGTAATGACTTCCAACTCAGACGGGACTTAAACCCACAACCACTGGCTTAGGAGAACAGTGCCTTATCCATTATGCCAGTGGTGCTTACTGATGTCCTTATTTAAGACTGATAGGGTTTTAATAGTCAATTATTATTATTTTTTTTTAAATTGAAGCTGTTTACTGTGTTCTTTGCATTACCAAGTCCAGCAAGAAAAGTGCTGGTACTATCCAGAGCTGTCAGTATGGATTATCATGCTATATTGCAGAAAATCAATTTGATGCAACTGCTTTACCAACAGTATGTTATTCTTTTCCATTGCTGTTTTGTTGGCTGACTGAAGGAAGATATGCAGTGCATTTGAACCAAAGCAGATGTGTGCTGACAACTTAAATGCACAATCATGTTTGTGTGTTTTCTTTCTTTCTTCCATCCTTTGTAATATCATATTAAATATTAAGGCTACCAGTTTATAATCAATGACTAATGACATAAGAAAAGGAAAAAAAACAATATACAAAGATGCTCCATGTGAGGCTTGAACTCACAACCTCAGCATTGCTCAACAGATACTGTCTTATAAGTACCGAGCGCTGACCAATTGCGCCACTGGAGCGCTTTGAATCATTGATTGGTTATGCTAGATGTGGATTTTATTCAATGCAATTAGTACAGTCATAAGAATTGAAAAAGAAAATCATTTTTGGTGATGAATGATGAGCAACAAAGGAACATGCATGCCAGATGGTACTTAAATAAGCTGTCCACGGTGATAGAAAATGTTTTAAAAAAAACAACAACAATGTTTTCATAATAAATGTCATATTTTAGCTTCTGTGGTCATTATTTGCAAGCTAAACACTGCAAGACTGTTTTACAGTCAAAGCAAGGATAAAATATCAACTCTAGTGATGAGACACTTGCTATAATGACTTCCACCCCATATGGAACTTGGACCCCCTGTCTTAGGAGGGCAGTGACTTATCTATTATGCCAGTGGTGCTTACTGATGTTCTTATTTAAGACTGTTAGGTTTTTAATAGTCAATTATTTATTTTTGAGGAAAAAGTGAAGCTGTTTACTGTGTTCTTTGCATTACCAAGTCCAGCAAGAAATGTGCTGGTACTATCCAGAGCTGTCAGAATGGATTATCATGCTATATTGCAGAAAATCAATTTGATGCAACTGCTTTACCAACAGTATGTTAATCTTTTCCATTGCTGTTTTGTTGGCTGACTGAAGGAAGATATGCAGTGCATTTGAACCAAAGCAGATGTGTGCTGACAACTTAAATGCACAATAATGTTTGTGTTTTTTCTTTTTTTCTTCCATCCTTTGTAATATCATATTACATATTAAGGTAGCAGTTTATAATCAATAACTAATGACATAAGAAAAGGGAAAAAAAAAAACAGAATACAAAGATGCTCCTGGTGAGGCTTGAACTCACAACCTCGGCATTGCTCAACAGATACTGTCTTATAAGTACCACGTGCTGACCAATTGCGCCACTGGAGTACTTTGCAGCATTAATTGGTTATGCTAGATGTGTATTTTATTCAATACAATCAGTACAGTCATAAGAATTGAAAAAGAAAATCATTTTTGGTGATGAATGATGAGCAACAAAGGAACATGCATGCCAGATGGCACTTGAATAAGCTCTCCACGGTGAAAGAAAAGGTTTAAAAAACAACAACAACAATGTTATCATAATTAATGTCATATTTTAGCTTCTGTGGTCATTTTTTACAAGCTAAACACTGCAAGACTGTTTTACAGTTGAAGCAAGGATAAAATATCAACTCTAGTGATGAGACACTTGCTGTAATGACTTCCAACTCAGACAGGACTTAAACCCACAACCACCGGCTTAGGATAACAGTGCCTTATCCATTATGCCAGTGGTGCTTACTGATGTCCTTATTTAAGACTGATAGGTTTTTAATAGTCAATTATTTATTTTTGAAAAAAAGTGAAGCTGTTTACTGTGTTCTTTGCATTACCAAGTCCAGCAAGAAATGTGCTGGTACTATCCAGAGCTGTCAGTATGGATTATCATGCTATATTGCAGAAAATCAATTTGATGCAACTGCTTTACCAACAGTATGTTAATCTTTTCCATTGCTGTTTTGTTGGCTGACTGAAGGAAGATATGCAGTGCATTTGAACCAAAGCAGATGTGTGCTGACAACTTAAATGCACAATCATGTTTGTGTTTTTTATTTCTTTCTTCCATCCTTTGTAATATCATATTAAACATTAAGGTAGGAGTTTATAATCAATGACTAATGACATAAAAAAAGAAAAAAAAAAACATTATACAAAGCTGCTCCAGGTGAGGCTTGAACTCACAACCTCGGCATTGCTCAACAGATACTGTCTTATAAGAACCAAGCGCTGACCAATTGCGCCACTGGAGCACTTTACAGCATTAATTGGTTATGCTAGATGTGGATTTTATTCAATGCAATTAGTACAGTCATAAGAATTGAAAAAGAAAATCATTTTTGGTGATGAATGATGAGCAACAAAGGAACATGCATGCCAGATGGTACTTAAATAAGCTGTCCACGGTGATAGAAAATGTTTTAAAAAAAACAACAACAATGTTTTCATAATAAATGTCATATTTTAGCTTCTGTGGTCATTATTTGCAAGCTAAACACTGCAAGACTGTTTTACAGTCAAAGCAAGGATAAAATATCAACTCTAGTGATGAGACACTTGCTATAATGACTTCCACCCCATATGGAACTTGGACCCCCTGTCTTAGGAGGGCAGTGACTTATCTATTATGCCAGTGGTGCTTACTGATGTTCTTATTTAAGACTGTTAGGTTTTTAATAGTCAATTATTTATTTTTGAGGAAAAAGTGAAGCTGTTTACTGTGTTCTTTGCATTACCAAGTCCAGCAAGAAATGTGCTGGTACTATCCAGAGCTGTCAGAATGGATTATCATGCTATATTGCAGAAAATCAATTTGATGCAACTGCTTTACCAACAGTATGTTAATCTTTTCCATTGCTGTTTTGTTGGCTGACTGAAGGAAGATATGCAGTGCATTTGAACCAAAGCAGATGTGTGCTGACAACTTAAATGCACAATAATGTTTGTGTTTTTTCTTTTTTTCTTCCATCCTTTGTAATATCATATTACATATTAAGGTAGCAGTTTATAATCAATAACTAATGACATAAGAAAAGGGAAAAAAAAAAACAGAATACAAAGATGCTCCAGGTGAGGCTTGAACTCACAACCTCGGCATTGCTCAACAGATACTGTCTTATAAGTACCACGTGCTGACCAATTGCGCCACTGGAGTACTTTGCAGCATTAATTGGTTATGCTAGATGTGTATTTTATTCAATACAATCAGTACAGTCATAAGAATTGAAAAAGAAAATCATTTTTGGTGATGAATGATGAGCAACAAAGGAACATGCATGCCAGATGGCACTTGAATAAGCTCTCCACGGTGAAAGAAAAGGTTTAAAAAACAACAACAACAATGTTATCATAATTAATGTCATATTTTAGCTTCTGTGGTCATTTTTTACAAGCTAAACACTGCAAGACTGTTTTACAGTTGAAGCAAGGATAAAATATCAACTCTAGTGATGAGACACTTGCTGTAATGACTTCCAACTCAGACAGGACTTAAACCCACAACCACCGGCTTAGGATAACAGTGCCTTATCCATTATGCCAGTGGTGCTTACTGATGTCCTTATTTAAGACTGATAGGTTTTTAATAGTCAATTATTTATTTTTGAAAAAAAGTGAAGCTGTTTACTGTGTTCTTTGCATTACCAAGTCCAGCAAGAAATGTGCTGGTACTATCCAGAGCTGTCAGTATGGATTATCATGCTATATTGCAGAAAATCAATTTGATGCAACTGCTTTACCAACAGTATGTTAATCTTTTCCATTGCTGTTTTGTTGGCTGACTGAAGGAAGATATGCAGTGCATTTGAACCAAAGCAGATGTGTGCTGACAACTTAAATGCACAATCATGTTTGTGTTTTTTATTTCTTTCTTCCATCCTTTGTAATATCATATTAAACATTAAGGTAGGAGTTTATAATCAATGACTAATGACATAAAAAAAGAAAAAAAAAACATTATACAAAGCTGCTCCAGGTGAGGCTTGAACTCACAACCTCGGCATTGCTCAACAGATACTGTCTTATAAGAACCAAGCGCTGACCAATTGCGCCACTGGAGCACTTTACAGCATTAATTGGTTATGCTAGATGTGGATTTTATTCAATACAATCAGTACAGTCATAAGAATTGAAAAAGAAAATCATTTTTGGTGATGAATGATGAGCAGCAAAGTAACATGCATGCCAGATGGCACTTGAATAAGCTGTCCACTGTGATAGAAAAGGTTTAAAAAACAACAACAATGTTATCATAATTAATGTCATATTTTAGCTTCTGTGGTCATTTTTTACAAGCTAAACACTGCAAGACTGTTTTACAGTTAAAGCAAGGATAAAATATCAACTATAGTGATGAGCCACTTGCTGTAATGACTTCCAACTCAGACGGGACTTAAACCCACAACCACTGGCTTAGGAGAACAGTGCCTTATCCATTATGCCAGTGGTGCTTACTGATGTCCTTATTTAAGACTGATAGGGTTTTAATAGTCAATTATTATTATTTTTTTTTAAATTGAAGCTGTTTACTGTGTTCTTTGCATTACCAAGTCCAGCAAGAAAAGTGCTGGTACTATCCAGAGCTGTCAGTATGGATTATCATGCTATATTGCAGAAAATCAATTTGATGCAACTGCTTTACCAACAGTATGTTATTCTTTTCCATTGCTGTTTTGTTGGCTGACTGAAGGAAGATATGCAGTGCATTTGAACCAAAGCAGATGTGTGCTGACAACTTAAATGCACAATCATGTTTGTGTGTTTTCTTTCTTTCTTCCATCCTTTGTAATATCATATTAAATATTAAGGCTACCAGTTTATAATCAATGACTAATGACATAAGAAAAGGAAAAAAAACAGTATACAAAGATGCTCTATGTGAGGCTTGAACTCACAACCTCAGCATTGCTCAACAGATACTGTCTTATAAGTACCGAGCGCTGACCAATTGCGCCACTGGAGCGCTTTGAATCATTGATTGGTTATGCTAGATGTGGATTTTATTCAATGCAATTAGTACAGTCATAAGAATTGAAAAAGAAAATCATTTTTGGTGATGAATGATGAGCAACAAAGGAACATGCATGCCAGATGGTACTTAAATAAGCTGTCCACGGTGATAGAAAATGTTTTAAAAAAAACAACAACAATGTTTTCATAATAAATGTCATATTTTAGCTTCTGTGGTCATTATTTGCAAGCTAAACACTGCAAGACTGTTTTACAGTCAAAGCAAGGATAAAATATCAACTCTAGTGATGAGACACTTGCTATAATGACTTCCACCCCATATGGAACTTGGACCCCCTGTCTTAGGAGGGCAGTGACTTATCTATTATGCCAGTGGTGCTTACTGATGTTCTTATTTAAGACTGTTAGGTTTTTAATAGTCAATTATTTATTTTTGAGGAAAAAGTGAAGCTGTTTACTGTGTTCTTTGCATTACCAAGTCCAGCAAGAAATGTGCTGGTACTATCCAGAGCTGTCAGTATGGATTATCATGCTATATTGCAGAAAATCAATTTGATGCAACTGCTTTACCAACAGTATGTTAATCTTTTCCATTGCTGTTTTGTTGGCTGACTGAAGGAAGATATGCAGTGCATTTGAACCAAAGTAGATGTGTGCTGACAACTTTAATGCACAATCATGTTTGTGTTTTTTCTTTCTTTCTTCCATCCTTTGTAATATCATATTAAATATTAAGGTAGCAGTTTATAATCAATGACTAATGACATAAGAAAAGGAAAAAAAACAGTATACAAAGATGCTCCAGGTGAGGCTTGAACTCACAACCTCGGCATTGCTCAACAGATACTGTCTTATAAGTACCGCGCGCTGACCAATTGCGTCACTGGAGCACTTTTCAGCATTATTTGGTTATGCTAGATGTGGATTTTATTCAATACAATCAGTACAGTCATAAGAATTGAAAAAGAAAATCATTTTCGGTGATGAATGATGAGCAACAAAGGAACATGCATGCCAGATGGCACTTGAATAAGCTGTCCACTGTGATAGAAAAGGTTTAAAAGACAACAACAACAACAATGTTATCATAATTAATGTCATATTTTAGCTTCTGTGGTCATTTTTTACAAGTTAAACACTGCAAGACTGTTTTACAGTTGAAGCAAGGATAAAATATCAACTCTAGTGATGAGACACTTGCTGTAATGACTTCCAACTCATACGGGACTTAAACCCACAACCACTGGCTTAGGAGAACAGTGCCTTATCCATTATGCCAGTGGTGCTTACTGATGTCCTTATTTAAGACTGATAGGGTTTTAATAGTCAATTATGTATTTATTTTTAAAAATTGAAGCTGTTTACTGTGTTCTTTGCATTACCAAGTCCAGCAAGAAATGTGCTGGTACTATCCAGAGCTGTCAGTATTGATTATCATGCTATATTGCAGAAAATCAATTTGATGCAACTGCTTTACCAACAGTATGTTATTCTTTTCCATTGCTGTTTTGTTGGCTGACTGAAGGAAGATATGCAGTGCATTTGAACCAAAGCAGATGTGTGCTGACAACTTAAATGCACAATCATGTTTGTGTGTTTTCTTTCTTTCTTCCATCCTTTGTAATATCATATTAAATATTAAGGCTACCAGTTTATAATCAATGACTAATGACATAAGAAAAGGAAAAAAACACAGTATACAAAGATGCTCCAGGTGAGGCTTGAACTCACAACCTCGGCGTTGCTCAACAGATACTGTTTTATAAGTACTGCGCGCTGACCAATTGTGCCACTTGAGTACTTTGCAGCATTAATTGGTTATGCTAGATGTGGATTTTATTCAATACAATCAGTACAGTCATAAGAATTGAAAAAGAAAATCATTTTTGGTGATGAATGATGAGCAACAAAGGAACATGCATGCCAGATGGCACTTGAATGAGCTGTCCACGGTGATAGAAAAGGTTTAAAAAACAACAACAACAATGTGATCATAATTAATGTCATATTTTAGCTTCTGTGGTCATTTTTTACAAGCTAAACACTGCAAGACTGTTGTACAGTTGAAGCAAGGATAAAATATCAACTCTAGTGATGAGACACTTGCTGTAATTACTTCCAACTCAGACTGGACTTAAACCCACAACCACTGGCTTAGGAGAACAGAGCCATATCCATTATGCCAGTGGTGCTTACTGATGTCTATATTTAAGACTGATAGGTTTTTAATAGTCAATTATTTATTTTTGAGGGAAAAGTGAAGCTGTTTACTGTGTTCTTTGCATTACCAAGTCCAGCAAGAAATGTGCTGGTACTATCCAGAGCTGTCAGTATGGATTATCATGCTATATTGCAGAAAATCAATTTGATGCAACTGCTTTACCAACAGTATGTTAATCTTTTCCATTGCTGTTTTGTTGGCTGACTGAAGGAAGATATGCAGCGCATTTGAACCAAAGCAGATGTGTGCTGACAACTTAAATGCACAATCATGTTTGTGTGTTTTCTTTCTTTCTTCCATCCTTTGTAATATCATATTAAATATTAAGGCTACCAGTTTATAATCAATGACTAATGACATAAGAAAAGGAAAAAAAACAGGAGACAAAGATGCTCCAGGTGAGGCTTGAACTCACAACCTCGGCATTGCTCAACAGATACTGTCTTATAAGTACCGCGCGCTGACCAATTGCACCACTGGAGCACTTTGCATCATTGACTGGTTATGCTAGATGTGGATTTTATTCAATGCAATCAGTACAGTCATAAGAATTGAAAAAGAAAATCATTTTTGGTGATGAATGATGAGCAACAAAGGAACATGCATGCCAGATGGTACTTAAATAAGCTGTCCACGGTGATAGAAAATGTTTAAAAAAAACCCAACAACAATGTTATCATAATAAATGTCATATTTTAGCTTCTGTGGTCATTTTTTGCAAGCTTAACACTGCAAGACTGTTTTACAGTTGAAGGAAGGATAAAATATCAACTCTACTGATGAGACACTTGCTGTAATGACTTCCAACTCAGACTGGACTTAAACCCACAACCACTGGCTTAGGAGAACAGTGCCTTATCCATTATGCCAGTGGTGCTTACTGATGTCCTTATTTAAGACTGATAGGGTTTTAATAGTCAATTATTTATTTTTGGGGAAAAAATTAAGCTGTTTACTGTGTTCTTTGCATTACCAAGTCCAGCAAGAAATGTGCTGGTACTATCCAGAGCTGTCAGTATGGATTATTATGCTATATTGCAGAAAATCAATTTGATGCAACTGCTTTACCAACAGTATGTTTTTCTTTTCCATTGCTGTTTTGTTGGCTGACTGAAGGAAGATATGCAGTGCATTTGAACCAAAGCAGATGTGTGCTGACAACTTAAATGCACAATCATGTTTGTGTGTTTTCTTTCTTTCTTCCATCCTTTGTAATATCATATTAAATATTAAGGCTACCAGTTTATAATCAATGACTAATGACATAAGAAAAGGAAAAAAAACAGTATACAAAGATGCTCCAGGTGAGGCTTGAACTCACAACCTCGGCCTTGCTCAACAGATACTGTCTTATAAGTACCGCGCGCTGACCAATCGCGCCACTGGAGAACTTTGCAACATTTTTTGGTTATGCTAGATGTGGATTTTATTCAATGTAATCAGTACAGTCATAAGAATTGAAAAAGAAAATCATTTTTGGTGATGAATGATGAGCAACAAAGGAACATGCATGCCAGATGGTACTTAAATAAGCTGTCCACGGTGATAGAAAATGTTTAAAAAAAACAACAACAATGTTATTATAATAAATGTCATATTTTTGCTTCTGTGGTCATTTTTTGCAAGCTAAACACTGCAAGACTGTTTTACAGTCGAAGCAAGGATAAAATATCAACTCTAGTGATGAGACACTTGCTGTAATGACTTCCACCCCATATGGAACTTGGACCCCCTGTCTTAGGAGGGCAGTGACTTATCCATTATGCCAGTGGTGCTTACTGATGTTCTTATTTAAGACTGTTAGGTTTTTAATAGTCAATTATTTATTTTTGAGGAAAAAGTGAAGCTGTTTACTGTGTTCTTTGCATTACCAAGTCCAGCAAGAAATATGCTGGTACTATCCAGAGCTGTCAGTATGGATTATCATGCTATATTGCAGAAAATCAATTTGATGCAACTGCTTTACCAACAGTATGTTATTCTTTTCCATTGCTGTTTTGTTGGCTGACTGAAGGAAGATATGCAGTGCATTTGAACCAAAGCAGATGTGTGCTGACAACTTAAATGCACAATCATGTTTGTGTTTTTCTTTCTTTCTTCCATCCTTTGTAATATCATATTAAATATTAAGGTAGCAGTTTATAATCAATGACTAATGACATAAGAAAAGGAAAAAAAAAACAGTATACAATGATGCTTCAGGTGAGGCTTGAACTCACAACTTTGGCATTGCTCAACAGATACTGTCATTATAAGTTTTGCGCGCTGACCAATTGTGCCACTGGAGCACTTTGCAGCATTAATTGGTTATGCTAGATGTGGATTTTATTCAATACAATCAGTACATTCATAAGAATTGAAAAAGAAAATCATTTTCGGTGATGAATGATGAGCAACAAAGGAACATGCATGCCAGATGGCACTTTAATAAGCTGTCCACGGTGATAGAAAAGGTTTAAAAAACAACAACAACAATGTTATCATAATAAATTTCATATTTTAGCTTCTGTGGTCATTTTTTACAAGCTAAACACTGCAAGACTGTTTTACAATTGAAGGAAGGATAAAATATCAACTCTAGTGATGAGACACTTGCTGTAATGACTTCCAACTCAGACGGGACTTAAACCCACAACCACTGGCTTAGGAGAACAGTGCCTTATCCATTATGCCAGTGGTGCTTACTGATGTCCTTATTTAAGACTGATAGGTTTTTAATAGTCAATTATTTATTTTTGAAAAAAAGTGAAGCTGTTTACTGTGTTCTTTGCATTACCAAGTCCAGCAAGAAATGTGCTGGTAATATCCAGAGCTGTCAGTATGGATTATCATGCTATATTGCAGAAAATCAATTTGATGCAACTGCTTTACCAACAGTATGTTAATCTTTTCCATTGCTGTTTTGTTGGCTGACTGAAGGAAGATATGCAGTGCATTTGAACCAAAGCAGATGTGTGCTGACAACTTAAATGCACAATCATGTTTGTGTTTTTTCTTTCTTTCTTCCATCCTTTGTAATATCATATTAAACATTAAGGTAGCAGTTTATATTCAATGACTAATGACATAAAAAAAGGAAAAAAAAAAACATTATACAAAGCTGCTCCAGGTGAGGCTTGAACTCACAACCTCGGCATTGCTCAACAGATACTGTCTTATAAGTACCGCGTGCTGACCAATTGCGCCACTGGAGCACTTTGCAGCATTATTTGGTTATGCTAGATGTGGATTTTATCCAATACAATCAGTACAGTCATAAGAATTGAAAAGGAAAATCATTTTTGGTGATGAATGATGAGCAACAAAGGAACATGCATGCCAGATGGTACTTAAATAAGCTGTCCACGGTGATAGAAAATGTTTAAAAAAAACAACAATGTTATCATAATAAATGTCCTATTTTAGCTTCTGTAGTCATTTTTTGCAAGCTAAACACTGCAAGACTGTTTTACAGTCGAAGCAAGGATAAAATATCAACTCTAGTGATGAGACACTTGCTGTAATGACTTCCACCCCATATGGAACTTGGACCCCCTGTCTTAGGAGGGCAGTGACTTATCCATTATGCCAGTGGTGCTTACTGATGTTCTTATTTAAGACTGTTAGGTTTATAATAGTCAATTATTTATTTTTGAGGAAAAAGTGAAGCTGTTTACTGTGTTCTTTGCATTACCAAGTCCAGCAAGAAATATGCTGGTACTATCCAGAGCTGTCAGTATGGAGTATCATGCTATATTGCAGAAAATCAATTTGATGCAACTGCTTTACCAACAGTATGTTAATCTTTTCAATTGCTGTTTTGTTGGCTGACTGAAGGAAGATATGCAGTGCATTTGAACCAAAGCAGATGTGTGCTGACAACTTAAATGCACAATCATGTTTGTGTTTTTTCTTTCTTTCTTCCATCCTTTGTAATATCATATTAAACATTAAGGTAGCAGTTTATAATCAATGACTAATGACATAAAAAAAGAAAAAAAAAACATTCTACTAAGCTGCTCCAGGTGAGGCTTGAACTCACAGCCTCGGCATTGCTCAACAGATACTGTGTTATAAGTACCGCGTGCTGACCAATTGCGCCACTGGAGCACTTTGCAGCATTAATTGGTTATGCTAGATGTGGATTTTATTCAATACAATCAGTACAGTCATAAGAATTGAAAAAGAAAATAATTTTTGGTGATGAATGATGAGCAACAAAGGAACATGCATGCCAGATGGCACTTGAATAAGCTGTCCACTGTGATAGAAAAGGTTTAAAACACAACAACAACAATGTTATCATAATTAATGTCATATTTTAGCTTCTGTAGTCATTTTTTACAAGCTAAACACTGCAAGACTGTTTTACAGTTGAAGCAAGGATAAAATATCAACTCTAGTGGTGAGACACTTGCTGTAATGACTTCCAACTCAGACGGGACTTAAACCCACAACCACTGGCTTAGGAGAACAGTGCCTTATCCATTATGCCAATGGTGCTTACTGATGTCCTTATTTAAGACTGATAGGGTTTTAATAGTCAATTATTTATTTTTGGGAAAAAATTGAAGCTGTTTACTGTGTTCTTTGCATTACCAAGTCCAGCAAGAAAAGTGCTGGTACTATCCAGAGCTGTCAGTATGGATTATCATGCTATATTGCAGAAAATCAATTTGATGCAACTGCTTTACCAACAGTATGTTATTCTTTTCCATTGCTGTTTTGTTGGCTGACTGAAGGAAGATATGCAGTGCATTTGAACCAAAGCAGATATGTGCTGACAACTTAAATGCACAATCATGTTTGTGTGTTTTCTTTCTTTCCTTCATCCTTTGTAATATCATATTAAATATTAAGGCTACCAGTTTATAATCAATGACTAATGACATAAGAAAAGAAAAAAAAATAGTATTCAAATATGCTCCAGGTGAGGCTTGAACTCACAACCTCAGCATTGCTCAACAGATACTGTCTTATAAGTACCGCGTGCTGACCAATTGCGCCACTGGAGCACTTTGCAGCATTAATTGGTTATGCTAGATGTGGATTTTATTCAATACAATCAGTACAGTCATAAGAATTGAAAAAGAAAATCATTTTTGGTGATGAATGATGAGCAACAAAGGAACATGCATGCCAGATGGCACTTGAATAAGCTGTCCACGGTGAAAGAAAAGGTTTAAAAAACAACAACAACAATGTTATCATAATTAATGTCATATTTTAGCTTCTGTGGTCATTTTTTACAAGCTAAACACTGCAAGACTGTTTTACAGTTGAAGCAAGGATAAAATATCAACTCTAGTGATGAGACACTTGCTGTAATGACTTCCAACTCAGACAGGACTTAAACCCACAACCACCGGCTTAGGATAACAGTGCCTTATCCATTATGCCAGTGGTGCTTACTGATGTCCTTATTTAAGACTGATAGGTTTTTAATAGTCAATTATTTATTTTTGAAAAAAAGTGAAGCTGTTTACTGTGTTCTTTGCATTACCAAGTCCAGCAAGAAATGTGCTGGTACTATCCAGAGCTGTCAGTATGGATTATCATGCTATATTGCAGAAAATCAATTTGATGCAACTGCTTTACCAACAGTATGTTAATCTTTTCCATTGCTGTTTTGTTGGCTGGCTGAAGGAAGATATGCAGT
This sequence comes from Pseudophryne corroboree, assembly GCF_028390025.1. Lineage (NCBI taxonomy): Eukaryota > Metazoa > Chordata > Amphibia > Anura > Myobatrachidae > Pseudophryne > Pseudophryne corroboree. The sequence continues at coordinate 74,597 of NW_026968079.1, read as the reverse complement.
GCATTTGAACCAAAGCAGATGTGTGCTGACAACTTAAATGCACAATCATGTTTGTGTTTTTTCTTTCTTTCTTCCATCCTTTGTAATATCATATTAAATATTAAGGTAGCAGTTTATAATCAATGACTAATGACATAAAAAAAGGAAAAAAAAAACATTATACAAAGCTGCTCCAGGGGAGGCTTGAACTCACAACTTCGGCATTGCTCAACAGATACTGTCTTATAAGTACCGCGTGCTGACCAATTGCGCCACTGGAGCACTTTGCAGCATTAATTGGTTATGCTAGATGTGGATTTTATTTAATACAATCAGTACAGTCATAAGAATTGAAAAAGAAAATCATTTTTGGTGATGAATGATGAGCAACAAAGGAACATGCATGCCAGATGGCACTTGAATAATCTGTCCACGGTGATAGAAAATGTTTAAAAAACCACAACAACAATGTTATCATAATTAATGTCATATTTTAGCTTCTGTGGTCATTTTTTACAAGCTAAACACTGCAAGACTGTTGTACAGTTGAAGGAAGGATAAAATATCAACTCTAGTGAAGAGACACTTGCTGTAATGACTTCCAACTCAGACGGGACTTGGACCCCCTGGCTTAGGAGGGCAGTGACTTATCCATTATGCCAGTGGTGCTTACTGATGTTCTTATTTAAGACTGTTAGGTTTTTAATAGTCAATTATTTATTTTTGAGGAAAAAGTGAAGCTGTTTACTGTGTTCTTTGCATTACCAAGTCCAGCAAGAAATGTGCTGGTACTATCCAGAGCTGTCAGAATGGATTATCATGCTATATTGCAGAAAATCAATTTGATGCAACTGCTTTACCAACAGTATGTTAATCTTTTCCATTGCTGTTTTGTTGGCTGACTGAAGGAAGATATGCAGTGCATTTGAACCAAAGCAGATGTGTGCTGACAACTTAAATGCACAATCATGTTTGTGTTTTTTCTTTTTTTCTTCCATCCTTTGTAATATCATATTACATATTAAGGTAGCAGTTTATAATCAATAACTAAAGACATAAGAAAAGGGAAAAAAAAACAGAATACAAATATGCTCCAGGTGAGGCTTGAACTCACAACCTCGGCATTGCTCAACAGATACTGTCTTATAAGTACCACGTGCTGACCAATTGCGCCACTGGAGTACTTTGCAGCATTAATTGGTTATGCTAGATGTGTATTTTATTCAATACAATCAGTACAGTCATAAGAATTGAAAAAGAAAATCATTTTTGGTGATGAATGATGAGCAACAAAGGAACATGCATGCCAGATGGCACTTGAATAAGCTGTCCACGCTGATAGAAAAGGTTTAAAAAACAACAACAACAACAATGTTATCATAATTAATGTCATATTTTAGCTTCTGTGGTCATTTTTTACAAGCTAAACACTGCAAGACTGTTTTACAGTTGAAGCAAGGATAAAATATCAACTCTAGTGATGAGACACTTGCTGTAATGACTTCCAACTCAGATGGGACTTAAACCCACAACCACTGGTTTAAGAGAACAGTGCCTTACCCATTATGCCAGTGGTGCTTACTGATGTCCTTATTTAAGACTGATAGGTTTTTAATAGTCAATTATTTATTTTTGAAAAAAAGTGAAGCTGTTTACTGTGTTCTTTGCATTACCAAGTCCAGCAAGAAATGTGCTGGTACTATCCAGAGCTGTCAGTATGGATTATCATGCTATATTGCAGAAAATCAATTTGATGCAACTGCTTTACCAACAGTATGTTAATCTTTTCCATTGCTGTTTTGTTGGCTGACTGAAGGAAGATATGCAGTGCATTTGAACCAAAGCAGATGTGTGCTGACAACTTAAATGCACAATCATGTTTGTGTTTTTTCTTTCTTTCTTCCATCCTTTGTAATATCATATTAAATATTAAGGTAGCAGTTTATAATCAATGACTAATGACATAAAAAAAGGAAAAAAAAAACATTATACAAAGCTGCTCCAGGGGAGGCTTGAACTCACAACTTCGGCATTGCTCAACAGATACTGTCTTATAAGTACCGCGCGCTGACCAATTGCGCCACTGGAGCACTTTGCATCATTAATTGGTTATGCTAGATGTGGATTTTATTTAATACAATCAGTACAGTCATAAGAATTGAAAAAGAAAATCATTTTTGGTGATGAATGATGAGCAACAAAGGAACATGCATGCCAGATGGCACTTGAATAATCTGTCCACGGTGATAGAAAAGGTTTAAAAAACCACAACAACAATGTTATCATAATTAATGTCATATTTTAGCTTCTGTGGTCATTTTTTACAAGCTAAACACTGCAAGACTGTTGTACAGTTGAAGGAAGGATAAAATATCAACTCTAGTGATGAGACACTTGCTGTAATGACTTCCAACTCAGACGGGACTTGGACCCCCTGGCTTAGGAGGGCAGTGACTTATCCATTATGCCAGTGGTGCTTACTGATGTTCTTATTTAAGACTGTTAGGTTTTTAATAGTCAATTATTTATTTTTGAGGAAAAAGTGAAGCTGTTTACTGTGTTCTTTGCATTACCAAGTCCAGCAAGAAATATGCTGGTACTATCCAGAGCTGTCAGAATGGATTATCATGCTATATTGCAGAAAATCAATTTGATGCAACTGCTTTACCAACAGTATGTTAATCTTTTCCATTGCTGTTTTGTTGGCTGACTGAAGGAAGATATGCAGTGCATTTGAACCAAAGCAGATGTGTGCTGACAACTTAAATGCACAATCATGTTTGTGTTTTTTCTTTTTTTCTTCCATCCTTTGTAATATCATATTACATATTAAGGTAGCAGTTTATAATCAATAACTAATGACATAAGAAAAGGGGAAAAAAAACAGAATTCAAATATGCTCCAGGTGAGGCTTGAACTCACAACCTCGGCATTGCTCAACAGATACTGTCTTATAAGTACCACGTGCTGACCAATTGCGCCACTGGAGTACTTTGCAGCATTAATTGGTTATGCTAGATGTGTATTTTATTCAATACAATCAGTACAGTCATAAGAATTGAAAAAGAAAATCATTTTTGGTGATGAATGATGAGCAACAAAGGAACATGCATGCCAGATGGCACTTGAATAAGCTGTCCACGCTGATAGAAAAGGTTTAAAAAACAACAACAACAATGTTATCATAATTAATGTCATATTTTAGCTTCTGTGGTCATTTTTTACAAGCTAAACACTGCAAGACTGTTTTACAGTTGAAGCAAGGATAAAATATCAACTCTAGTGATGAGACACTTGCTGTAATGACTTCCAACTCAGATGGGACTTAAACCCACAACCACTGGCTTAGGAGAACAGTGCCTTACCCATTATGCCAGTGGTGCTTACTGATGTTCTTATTTAAGACTGTTAGGTTTTTAATAGTCAATTATTTATTTTTGAGTAAAAAGTGAAGCTGTTTACTGTGTTCTTTGCATTACCAAGTCCAGCAAGAAATGTGCTGGTACTATCCAGAGCTGTCAGTATGGATTATCATGCTATATTGCAGAAAATCAATTTGATGCAACTGCTTTACCAACAGTATGTTAATCTTTTCCATTGCTGTTTTGTTGGCTGACTGAAGGAAGATATGCAGATGTGTGCTGACAACTTAAATGCACAATCATGTTTGTGTTTTTTCTTTCTTTCTTCCATCCTTTTTAATATCATATTAAATATTAAGGTAGCAGTTTATAATCAATGACTAATGACATAAGAAAAGGAAAAAAAACAGTATACAAAGCTGCTCCAGGTGAGACTTGAACTCACAACCTCGGCATTGCTCAACAGATACTGTCTTATAAGTACCGCACGCTGACCTATTGCACCACTGGAGCACTTTGCAGCGTTGATTGGTTATGCTAGATGTGGATTTTATTCAATACAATCAGTACAGTCATAAGAATTAAAAAAGAAAATCATTTTTGGTGATGAATGATGAGCAACAAAGGAACATGCATGCCAGATGGCACTTGAATAAGCTGTCCACGGTGATAGAAAAGGTTTAAAAAACAACAACAACAACAACAATGTTATCATAATTAATGTCATATTTTAGCTTCTGTGGTCATTTTTTACAAGCTAAACACTGCAAGACTGTTTTACAGTTGAAGCAAGGATAAAATATCAACTCTAGTAATGAGACACTTGCTGTAATTACTTCCACCCCATATGGGACTTGGACCCCCTGGCTTAGGAGGGCAGTGACTTATCCATTATGCCAGTGGTGCTTACTGATGTTCTTATTTAAGACTGTTAGGTTTTTAATAGTCAATTATTTATTTTTGAGAAAAAAGTGAAGCTGTTTACTGTGTTCTTTGCATTACCAAGTCCAGCAAGAAATGTGCTGGTACTATCCAGAGCTGTCAGAATGGATTATCATGCTATATTGCAGAAAATCAATTTGATGCAACTGCTTTACCAACAGTATGTTAATCTTTTCCATTGCTGTTTTGTTGGCTGACTGAAGGAAGATATGCAGTGCATTTGAACCAAAGCAGATGTGTGCTGACAACTTAAATGCACAATCATGTTTGTGTTTTTTCTTTTTTTCTTCCATCCTTTGTAATATCATATTACATATTAAGGTAGCAGTTTATAATCAATAACTAATGACATAAGAAAAGGAAAAAAAAAACAGAATACAAAGATGCTCCAGGTGAGGCTTGAACTCACAACCTCGGCATTGCTCAACAGATACTGTCTTATAAGTACCACGTGCTGACCAATTGCGCCACTGGAGTACTTTGCAGCATTAATTGGTTATGCTAGATATGTATTTTATTCAATACAATCAGTACAGTCATAAGAATTGAAAAAGAAAATCATTTTTGGTGATGAATGATGAGCAACAAAGGAACATGCATGCCAGATGGCACTTGAATAAGCTGTCCACGGTGATAGAAAAGGTTTAAAAAACAACAACAACAATGTTATCATAATTAATGTCATATTTTAGCTTCTGTGGTCATTTTTTACAAGCTAAACACTGCAAGACTGTTTTACAGTTGAAGCAAGGATAAAATATCAACTCTAGTGATGAGACACTTGCTGTAATGACTTCCAACTCAGATGGGACTTAAACCCACAACCACTGGCTTAGGAGAACAGTGCCTTACCCATTATGCCAGTGGTGCTTACTGATGTTCTTATTTAAGACTGTTAGGTTTTTAATAGTCAATTATTTATTTTTGAGGAAAAAGTGAAGCTGTTTACTGTGTTCTTTGCATTACCAAGTCCAGCAAGAAATGTGCTGGTACTATCCAGAGCTGTCAGTATGGATTATCATGCTATATTGCAGAAAATCAATTTGATGCAACTGCTTTACCAACAGTATGTTAATCTTTTCCATTGCTGTTTTGTTGGCTGACTGAAGGAAGATATGCAGATGTGTGCTGACAACTTAAATGCACAATCATGTTTGTGTTTTTTCTTTCTTTCTTCCATCCTTTGTAATATCATATTAAATATTAAAGTAGCAGTTTATAATCAATGACTAATGACATAAGAAAAGGAAAAAAAAACAGTATACAAAGCTGCTCCAGGTGAGGCTTGAACTCACAACCTCGGCATTGCTCAACAGATACTGTCTTATAAGTACCGCATGCTGACCAATTGCACCACTGGAGCACTTTGCAGCATTGATTGGTTATGCTAGATGTGGATTTTATTCAATACAATCAGTACAGTCATAAGCATTGAAAAAGAAAATCATTTTTGGTGATGAATGATGAGCAACAAAGGAACATGCATGCCAGATGGCACTTGAATAAGCTGTCCACAGTGATAGAAAAGGTTTAAAAAAAAAACAACAACAACAATGTTATCATAATTAATGTCATATTTTAGCTTCTGTGGTCATTTTTTCAAAGCTAAACACTGCAAGACTGTTTTACACTTGAAGCAAGGATAAAATATCAACTCTAGTGATGAGACACTTGCTGTAATGACTTCCAACTCAGACGGGACTTAAACCCACAACCACTGGCTTAGAAGAACAGTACCTTACCCATTATGCCAGTGGTGCTTACTGATGTTCTTATTTAAGACTGTTAGGTTTTTAATAGTCAATTATTTATTTTTGAGGAAAAAGTAAAGCTGTTTACTGTGTTCTTTGCATTACCAAGTCCAGCAAGAAATGTGCTGGTACTATCCAGAGCTGTCAGTATGGATTATCATGCTATATAGCAGAAAATCAATTTGATGCAACTGCTTTACCAACAGTATGTTAATCTTTTCCGTTGCTGTTTTGTTGGCTGACTGAAGGAAGATATGCAGTGCATTTGAACCAAAGCAGATGTGTGCTGACTTCTTAAATGCACAATCATGTTTGTGTTTTTTCTTTCTTTCTTCCATCCTTTGTAATATCATATTAAATATTAAGGTAGCAGTTTATAATCAATGACTAATGACATAAGAAAAGGAAAAAAAAACAGTATACAAATATGCTCCAGGTAAGGCTTGAACTCACAACCTCGGCATTGCTCAACTGATACTGTCTTATTAGTACCGCGCGCTGACCAATTGCGCCACTGGAGCACTTTGCAGCATTCATTGGTTATGCTAGATGTGGATTTTATTCAATACAATCAGTACAGTCATAAGAATTGAAAAAGAAAATCATTTTTGGTGATGAATGATGAGCAACAAAGGAACATGCATGCCAGATGGCACTTGAATAAGCTGTCCACGGTGATAGAAAAGGTTTAAAAAACAACAACAACAACAACAATGTTATCATAATTAATGTCATATTTTAGCTTCTGTGGTCATTTTTTACAAGCTAAACACTGCAAGACTGTTTTACAGTTGAAGCAAGGATAAAATATCAACTCTAGTGATGAGACACTTGCTGTAATGACTTCCAACTCAGACGGGACTTAAACCCACAACCACTGGCTTAGGAGAACAGTACCTTACCCATTATGCCAGTGGTGCGTACTGATGTTCTTATTTAAGACTGTTAGGTTTTTAATAGTCAATTATTTATTTTTGAGGAAAAAGTGAAGCTGTTTGCTGTGTTCTTTGCATTACCAAGTCCAGCAAGAAATGTGCTGGTACTATCCAGAGCTGTCAGTATGGATTATCATGCTATATTGCAGAAAATCAATTTGATGCAACTGCTTTACCAACAGTATGTTAATCTTTTCCATTGCTGTTTTGTTGGCTGACTGAAGGAAGATATGCAGTGCATTTGAACCAAAGCAGATGTGTGCTGACAACTTAAATGCACAATCATGTTTGTGTTTTTTCTTTCTTATTTCCATCCTTTGTAATATCATATTAATTATTAAGGTAGCAGTTTATAATCAATGACTAATGACATAAGAAAAGGAAAAAAACAGTATACAAAGATGCTCCAGGTGAGGCTTGAACTCACAACCTCGGCATTGCTCAACAGATACTGTCTTATAAGTAACGCACGCTGACCAATTGCACCACTGGAGCACTTTGCAGCATTGATTGGTTATGCTAGATGTGGATTTTATTCAATACAATCAGTACAGTCATAAGAATTGAAAAAGAAAATAATTTTTGGTGATGAATGATGAGCAACAAAGGAACATGCATGCCAGATGGCACTTGAATAAGCTGTCCACGGTGATAGAAAAGGTTTAAAAAACAACAACAACAATGTTATCATAATTATTGTCATATTTTAGCTTCTGTGGTCATTTTTTACAAGCTAAACACTGCAAGACTGTTTTACAGTTGAAGCAAGGATAAAATATCAACTCTAGTGATGAGACACTTGCTGTAATGAATTCCACCCCATATGGGACTTGGACCCCCTGGCTTAGGAGGGCAGTGACTTATCCATTATGCCAGTGGTGCTTACTGATGTTCTTATTTAAGACTGTTAGGTTTTTAATAGTCAATTATTTATTTTTGAGGATAAAGTGAAGCTGTTTACTGTGTTCTTTGCATTACCAAGTCCAGCAAGAAATGTGCTGGTACTATCCAGAGCTGTCAGTATGGATTATCATGCTATATTGCAGAAAATCAATTTGATGCAACTGCTTTGCCAACAGTATGTTAATCTTTTCCATTGCTGTTTTGTTGGCTGACTGAAGGAAGATATGCAGATGTGTGCTGACAACTTAAATGCACAATCATGTTTGTGTTTTTTCTTTCTTTCTTCCATCATTTGTAATATCATATTAAATATTAAGGTAGCAGTTTATAATCAATAACTAATGACGTAAGAAAAGGAAAAAAAACAGTATACAAAGCTGCTCCAGGTGAGGCTCGAACTCACAACCTCGGCATTGCTCAACAGATACTGTCTTATAAGTACCGCACGCTGACCAATTGCACCACTGGAGCACTTTGCAGCATTGATTGGTTATGCTAGATGTGGATTTTATTCAATACAATCAGTACAGTCATAAGAATTGAAAAAGAAAATCATTTTTGGTGATGAATGATGAGCAACAAAGGAACATGCATGCCAGATGGCACTTGAATAAGCTGTCCACGGTGATAGAAAAGGTTTAAAAAACAACAACAACAACAATGTTATCATAATTAATGTCATATTTTAGCTTCTGTGGTCATTTTTTACAAGCTAAACACTGCAAGACTGTTTTACAGTTGAAGCAAGGATAAAATATCAACTCTAGTGATGAGACACTTGCTGTAATGAATTCCACCCCATATGGGACTTGGACCCCCTGGCTTAGGAGGGCAGTAACTTATCCATTATGCCAGTGGTGCTTACTGATGTTCTTATTTAAGACTGTTAGGTTTTTAATAGTCAATTATTTATTTTTGAGGAAAAAGTGAAGCTGTTTACTGTGTTCTTTGCATTACCAAGTCCAGCAAGAAATGTGCTGGTACTATCCAGAGCTGTCAGTATGGATTATCATGCTATATTGAAGAAAATCAATTTGATGCAACTGCTTTACCAACAGTATGTTAATCTTTTCCATTGCTGTTTTGTTGGCTGACTGAAGAAAGATATGCAGTGCATTTGAACCAAAGCAGATGTGTGCTGACAACTTAAATGCACAATCATGTTTGTGTTTTTTCTTTCTTTCTTCCATCCTTTGTAATATCATATTAAATATTAAGGTAGCAGTTTATAATCAATGACTAATGACACAAGAAAAGGAAAAAATAAACAGTATACAAAGATGCTCCAGGTGAGGCTTGAACTCACAACCTCGGCATTGCTCAACAGATACTATCGTATAAGTACCGCGCACTGACCAATTGTGCCACTGGAGCACTTTGCAGCATTAATTGGTTATGCTAGATGTGGATTTTATTCAATACAATCAGTACAGTCATAAGAATTGAAAAAGAAAATCATTTTTGGTGATGAATGATGAGCAACAAAGGAACATGCATGCCAGATGGCACTTGAATAGGCTGTCCACAGTGATAGAAAAGGTTTAAAAAAACAACAACAACAATGTTATCATAATTAATGTCATATTTTAGCTTCTGTGGTCATTTTTTACAAGCTAAACACTGCAAGACTGTTTTACAGTTGAAGCAAGGATAAAATATCAACTCTAGTGATGAGACACTTGCTGTAATTACTTCCACCCCATATGGGACTTGGACCACCTGGCTTAGGAGGGCAGTGACTTATCCATTATGCCAGTGGTGCTTACTGATGTTCTTATTTAAGACTGTTAGGTTTTTAATAGTCAATTATTTATTTTTGAGGAAAAAGTGAAGCTGTTTACTGTGTTCTTTGCATTACCAAGTCCAGCAAGAAATGTGCTGGTACTATCCAGAGCTGTCAGTATGGATTATCATGCTATATTGCAGAAAATAAATTTGATGCAACTGCTTTACCAACAGTATGTTAATCTTTTCCATTGCTGTTTTGTTGGCTGACTGAAGAAAAATATGCAGTGCATTTGAACCAAAGCAGATGTGTGCTGACAACTTAAATGCACAATCATGTTTGTATACAAAAAGAAAAATTGGATAGAACCTGCTGTGGGCGCAACGTGTGGATAACGATGGTGTTACACCGTGGGGTCAAAGTACAAAGTTATTTGGGTGAGAGAATTTCTTCGCTGTTCTCCAAAAAGTCCTTCATCCGGTAAGTTCTTCTCCCTCAAACGATGTTGTATGCGGAGAAAACACAAATTGTACACAAGAGTTCAAAAAAGGGGGAATTTCTCCCAATGCAGATAGTTCAGAGTGATGGTGACTTCTCCACGGACTCTATGGACTACGATGTGGTGGGAAAGTGTGGAGATATCCGTATGGGTTCACCCTGGTGTTTCAAAGTAAACTTGGCCTCTCACATGTGTGCTTACTTTCATGCAAATGAAAAAGGCCTATAAAGGTTTCTTTATAACCCCCTAAGGGTATTCTTGGTACCGAAAGTGGGTACGCTCCAAACATTCACATGCAAACACTTCTGAAAGGATGCTCACATCTAGGCTTACTTCAGAAGGCGCCGTACTTTCATGTAAAGGTATCTTTATCCCAGCAGGCTGGATGGCCGTCCTCATTCACCTCCTTTGTTTCGTATTTAGGCTCGATGTAAAGCACAGAAACGGAGGGATGTATGAGGTTTCAATACATTTATTTTATAAAAATCAACGTGGATCAATAAAAACAAATTCTGAATGGTATACCACAACAAGCAATCTCATTGATGTTATATCAGCAAGGTCAAAAGGTGGGAAAAAAGATGTTAACCCGGGATGTCTCACCGTATTCTTGCTGATAGGGATGATTGGAGTGGTACCTCAGATCCTCACATGCTCCAACGTGTTTCGACTATTAAGTCTTTTTCAAGGTGCATGTGAGTAATGAAATGTCCTGATATTTATACCTAAGGGGACTGACTACTCCGCCCCTTCCTGGGCGGAACCCTGTGGAATCATCAAGATCTTTATTTCTGTATAAACTGGGATTTTTCCCTGGTAATCTAGTGGTGAATGCATAATTGCTGTGGAATAGTAAGATAGGATGGGTGAGAATGGGGAGAAAAGGGTGAGAAAGTGGTGTTATCGCCATGCGTTCCAACCGTGTGGAACGCATGGTCCGGACTTCCGGCGGAAGCACCTGATCATTGTGCTTCCGCTGGTGGTAGCGCTCGTATGCGCCGCGTCTAATAGTGTGAAGGACGAGTCCGACGTGACTGATGGTCACGTGGGCTGCCCCGTGCGTGGTGGGCTGCGTCGTCTTGCGTTCCAAATCCAAATGGAACGCATGACGTGGGTGGCGGCCGGGTTTGGCAGATGAGTATGATGTTCCCCTCAATGTACTGAAGGATAAATTGGATGTGGAAGAATAAAAGTGATGGTTTTAGGAAATGCATAATGGATGGAAAAATTTATAAGAGTAATTACAGCGAATGCATGTATAGCATGATGTTGTGATAAATACCACCCTGCTATATTTTGTGGGTGGATAATCAAATGAACCAAATGGACAAATAATAAAATATAAAAAGAAGTAAAATAAAAATAAAAAAAATGAAAAATATAAATACAAAACCATGTGTATGGGGACATATTGGGGGGGGGGATACACCGTGGATAAACAAATGAATTATGGAAAAATACTGTTCTTAATTGCTGAATGCAAATCGCTGGACCCTGGTGTAGTGGGTAAGGACCAGGAGGAAAGAGGTAGGCCTAAACTCTCTCCTCTGGGGGGGGGTTTACGATATGGGCTCAACTGAATTATACCGATATTCTATGGTCCCCTGAATTGGCGGTGAGGGATCTAAGAACCCTGCTAACACAGAGCTCTGTTAGGTGCGGTGTTATATTAGGGAAGGGGCGGAGTAGTCAGTCCCCTTAGGTATAAATATCAGGACATTTTATTACTCACATGCACCTTGAAAAAGACTTAATAGTCGAAACGCGTTGGAGCATGTGAGGATCTGAGGTACCACTCCAATCATTCCTATCAGCAAGAATACGGTGAGACATCCCGGGTTAACATCTTTTTTCCCACCTTTTGACCTTGCTGATATAACATCAATGAGATTGCTTGTTGTGGTATACCATTCAGAATTTGTTTTTATTGATCCACGTTGATTTTTATAAAATAAATGTATTGAAACCTCATACATCCCTCCGTTTCTGTGCTTTACATCGAGCCTAAATACGAAACAAAGGAGGTGAATGAGGACGGCCATCCAGCCTGCTGGGATAAAGATACCTTTACATGAAAGTACGGCGCCTTCTGAAGTAAGCCTAGATGTGAGCATCCTTTCAGAAGTGTTTGCATGTGAATGTTTGGAGCGTACCCACTTTCGGTACCAAGAATACCCTTAGGGGGCTATAAAGAAACCTTTATAGGCCTTTTTCATTTGCATGAAAGTAAGCACACATGTGAGAGGCCAAGTTTACTTTGAAACACCAGGGTGAACCCATACGGATATCTCCACACTTTCCCACCACATCGTAGTCCATAGAGTCCGGGGAGAAGTCACCATCACTCTGAACTATCTGCATTGGGAGAAATTCCCCCTTTTTTTGAACTCTTGTGTACAATTTGTGTTTTCTCCGCATACAACATCGTTTGAGGGAGAAGAACTTACCGGATGAAGGACTTTTTGGAGAACAGCGAAGAAATTCTCTCACCCAAATAACTTTGTACTTTGACCCCACGGTGTAACACCATCGTTATCCACACGTTGCGCCCACAGCAGGTTCTATCCAATTTTTCTTTTTGTATTCAATCTGGTACAGGTGTGTGGTGACACATCAGGATAGGACCTCACGCTAGGCAGCATAGAGAGTGCGCAGGAACCAACCTCACCTACCCATTTTCAATAGATTGTTTTCACCTTGAGGTAGTTTCCAGCTGCACTTGAACCATGTTTGCTCACAGAGATGTAAGGAGAGAGAAACTAGAGGAAATTTTCCTAGATCATGCAGAAACCACACCATGCATAGATGGCGATCTAGAGGGTATGATGGAGAAATTACAAAATGCCTTATTGAAAGAAGGTAGAATCTGGTGGGAGCTGATCTCACTAGAGAGATATATTGCAGAGGAAATCATTCCCAGAGGTCTAAGAATAGATAAGTTGCCATCCTTTCAGAATAGATCCTCAACGTTTGAAGCGGAATGGATGAGAATTTTAGACTCATGTTCCCTCTCACTCATGAGACTCCTGGTACGAGAAAGAACAAAGGAGTTGAAAGATCTGGAAACAGAGATTGACTCTCTAAAAACACTGGTAGAGCCATTTAAAGAACTTACTGATTATAAAGAGATGGAACAAGATATAACAGAAAAGGTGGGCCATAATGAGAAGGAACTCATGCAGAAAAAGAGAAACAAGTATCAGCGGGACGTCACAGACTTTAAAGAGGGCAAGCAACATCTCATAACTAAGAAGGAGAGGAACTTTTTTGGACCACAAGGAACCAAACCAAGAAACTATGAACAAAGATCCAGGTTTGATGAAGAACGTCCCTTTAGAAGGAATAGGGAGGATCAAAGAGAAAAGAAAAGGGAAACCACGAATAGTAGGACGTACCCACACCCAAGGAAAAGGTAAGTTTCCTTTCGTAGAGATCGTCATATAGAAGAAAGAAGAAGATCTTGGAGAGGAAGAACCCCCATCCATGAAAGACGCAGTCATGTAAGGGAGAAGAGAGGATCCTGGAGAGAGGGTTATAGACAAAGGAAAAGGGACAGGAGTATTGAACATCGGAATCTTGGAACAAGAGAATACACCAACCATGGAAATCCGAGATTCAAAGATAGGACATTCCGCCAACAGCAGGAGCACTATGGAGGGGAGGTTTTTTTAGGATAAAACCCACCCCGAAAACAAAAAGAACAAAAAGAGGAAAACGGGGAGGGAAAAAGAAGAAAAACAAAGGAGTACCATCAATTGAAAGGACAAAGAAGAAAAAGAAAAAGAAGAAGAGGAATAACTTACCACAAATACCTGGAGTCCAAGAGGATCCCGTAGATAACGCCCCTGAAGAAGGGAACACACAGAAAGACGAAGGTTATGTTAGGATCTTCAACCTAAGCAAATATACGCTCTCGGAGGTGGAGGAAAAGGTTCTAGGCAGGGGCCTGAAATTTGCCCCGTCATCAAAGGTGGATAATTTCGACGTATATGTGGATTTACAAAGATTCATACGCAAACTCACACTAAACAAATTCTTCCAAGAGCAACCTACAAGAGAAGAAGAAGAACCCAGTAAGTTCAAACCCAAATCCATCTTCTATCCCCTCCACAAAAAAGGATGTTTCATAGAGACCTTTGAAAAAGCAGTAAAAGAAGATCTTGAACAAGAAATCACTTGGAAAAAAGGATCCAGGAATTTAAACAAGAAGGAGAGGGATGCACTGAAGCATCTGAAAGAACAAACCTCCATCATAATCAAACCCGCATACAAAGGCGGAGGCATAGTCATTTTGGATCTAAAGGATTATGAAGAAGAGGTCCAAAGACACCTTGAAGATGAAGTAACATACAAGAAATTGAGAGGGAATCCTTCTGAACAGATCAAAAAGAAACTCACCACCTTCTTGGATAAATACAAACGCCAGGACACAATTACAGAAAAGAACTACAAATATATGCTTATTCAAAATCCATCCATACCAGTTTTCTATATCCTACCCAAGGTTCATAAGAGTTTGGAAAAACCACCAGGTAGACCAATAGTAGCTGGAACAGAATCACTCATGTCAAATTTATCACAATTCATAGATCATTTGTTACAACCTATAGTCTCTAAAACACCATCTTACCTCAAGGATTCCACAGATCTCATAAACAAATTGGAAACCGTAGAGTGGAAATCGGATTACCATTTAGTTACAGCGGATGTATCATCACTCTACACCATCATAAATCATTCGGATGGCTTAAGCTCAGTATCCCACTTCATTTCAAAAGAAACTCACCTACAGCAATACCAAGACTTTCTTCTGGAAGGAATAGAGCTGATTTTGAAGAACAACTTCTTCTTCTATGATGGCTCTTATTATCTACAGACAAAGGGGACCGCCATGGGTACCAGGTTCGCCCCGAGTTACGCCAACCTGTTCATGGCAAAATGGGAACAGGAATCCATGGAGAGTTGGAGCGGCTCAGGGGCGGACCTGGTCACCTGGGTAAGATACATCGACGACATTTTCTTTGTGTGGCAAGGCACAGACTCGTCACTACAGGAGTTTTGTCGATTCCTAAATAACAATAATAAAAATATCCTACTCACCTTTGAAACCAGTAAAACTAGAGTACACTTCTTGGATCTTGAGATCTTTATAGAAGAGCAAATTCTACATACACGGACCTACACGAAACCCACAGACTGCAATTCATATATTCCATCCACCAGCAACCATCACAATAATTGGCTCACATCTGTACCGAAGAGCCAATTTCACCGAATTAGGAAAAATTGTTCAAAGGTGGAGGATTATCAGAAACAGGGAACCAAATTGAAGAAACAGTTGCTGGCCAAAGGGTATACATCGAGTACAGTGGACATTCCCTTTCAAGAATATCTGACCAGCAATAGAAAAGATTTGTTGGAACCTAAGATAAAAGACGAAGATTCTTCAGAGGATATGGGTATACCGTTTATTACCAAGTTATGTAGCCAACACAAACAGATAGAGACCATCATTAGAAAACACTGGGGGATCCTTCTACGTGATCCTATGCTGAAAGGAACCTTAAAAGAGAAACCCAGGTTCATATATAGAAGGGTAGACAACCTTAAAAATCACTTGGTTAAAAGTGTGGCACAAGATAAGAAGAAACCAGGCACCATCATGACCAAAGGCTTTCACAGATGTGGAACGTGCAGTATGTGTAAGAACTGCAGGAGTTCGACTTCTAAAATCACAGAGTATACTTCCACCGTAACGGGTAAAAGCAGACAAATTCATCAATTCATTACCTGTGATAGCCACCATGTTATATATCTCATCACGTGTTCCTGCAAAAAGCAATATGTCGGAAGAACTACCAGGAAATTGAAGGAACGTATTGCAGAGCACGTACGTAACATCAAGAAAGGTATTACCTCTCATGGAGTGTCAGCACATTTTAAAGAACACCATCATTGTCAGCTCAAAGACCTGGTCTCTTTCTGTGGAATCCATATAATTAAGGGAAATTGGAGGAAGAATAATATGGAGGAGGAGCTTGCGAAGAAAGAAATGAGAACCATATTTGAAATGGGTACCTTACATCCAGCGGGCCTCAATTTGGACTTCGAGACTAAATGGTTTTTATAAACCTTATTGAGTCCCTAATATAACACCGCACCAAACAGAGCTCTGTGTTAGCAGGGTTCTTAGATCCCTCACCGCCAATTCAGGGGACCATAGAATATCGGTATAATTCAGTTGAGCCCATATCGTAAACCCCCCCCCCCCAGAGGAGAGAGTTTAGGCCTACCACTTTCCTCCTGGTCCTTACCCACTACACCAGGGTCCAGCGATTTGCATTCAGCAATTAAGAACAGTATTTTTCCATAATTCATTTGTTTATCCACGGTGTATCCCCCCCCCCAATATGTCCCCATACACATGGTTTTGTATTTATATTTTTCATTTTTTTTTATTTATTTTACTTCTTTTTATATTTTATTATTTGTCCATTTGGTTCATTTGATTATCCACCCACAAAATATAGCAGGGTGGTATTTATCACAACATCATGCTATACATGCATTCGCAGTAATTACTCTTATAAATTTTTCCATCCATTATGCATTTCCTAAAACCATCACTTTTATTCTTCCACATCCAATTTATCCTTCAGTACATTGTGGGGAACATCATACTCCTCTGCCAAACCCGGCCGCCGCCCACGTAATGCGTTCCATTTGGATTTGGAACGCAAGACGACGCAGCCCACCACGCACGGGGCAGCCCACGTGACCATCAGTCACGTCGGACTCGTCCTTCACACTATTAGACGCGGCGCATACGAGCGCTATCACCAGCGGAAGCACAATGATCAGGTGCTTCCGCCGGAAGTCCGGACCATGCGTTCCACACGGTTGGAACGCATGGCGATAACACCACTTTCTCACCCTTTTCTCCCCATTCCCACCCATCCTATCTTACTATTCCACAGCAATTATGCATTCACCACTAGATTACCAGGGAAAAATCCCAGTTTATACAGAAATAAAGATCTTGATGATTCCACAGGGTTCCGCCCAGGAAGGGGCGGAGTAGTCAGTCCCCTTAGGTATAAATATCAGGACATTTCATTACTCACATGCACCTTGAAAAAGACTTAATGGTCGAAACGCGTTGGAGCATGTGAGGATCTGAGGTACCACTCCAATCATCCCTATCAGCAAGAATACGGTGAGACATCCCGGGTTAACATCTTTTTTCCCACCTTTTGACCTTGCTGATATAACATCAATGAGATTGCTTGTTGTGGTATACCATTCAGAATTTGTTTTTATTGATCCACGTTGATTTTTATAAAATAAATGTATTGAAACCTCATACATCCCTCCGTTTCTGTGCTTTACATCGAGCCTAAATATGAAACAAAGGAGGTGAATGAGGACGGCCATCCAGCCTGCTGGGATAAAGATACCTTTACATGAAAGTACGGCGCCTTCTGAAGTAAGCCTAGATGTGAGCATCTTTTCAGAAGTGTTTGCATGTGAATGTTTGGAGCGTACCCACTTTCGGTACCAAGAATACCCTTAGGGGGCTATAAAGAAACCTTTATAGGCCTTTTTCATTTGCATGAAAGTAAGCACACATGTGAGAGGCCAAGTTTACTTTGAAACACCAGGGTGAACCCATACGGATATCTCCACACTTTCCAACCACATCGTAGTCCATAGAGTCCGGGGAGAAGTCACCATCACTCTGAACTATCTGCATTGGGAGAAATTCCCCCTTTTTTTGAACTCTTGTGTACAATTTGTGTTTTCTCCGCATACAACATCGTTTGAGGGAGAAGAACTTACCGGATGAAGGACTTTTTGGAGAACAGCGAAGAAATTCTCTCACCCAAATAACTTTGTACTTTGACCCCACGGTGTAACACCATCGTTATCCACACGTTGCGCCCACAGCAGGTTCTATCCAATTTTTCTTTTTGTATTCAATCTGGTACAGGTGTGTGGTGACACATCAGGATAGGACCTCACGCTAGGCAGCATAGAGAGTGCGCAGGAACCCACCTCACCTACCCATTTTCAACAATCATGTTTGTGTTTTTTCTTTCTTTCTTCCATCCTTTGTAATATCATATTAAATATTAAGGTAGCAGTTTATAATCAATGACTAATGACACAAGAAAAGGAAAAAAAAACAGTATACAAAGATGCTCCAGGTGAGGCTTGAACTCACAACCTCGGCATTGCTGAACAGATACTGTTTTATAAGTACCGCGCACTGACCAATTGCGCCACTGGAGCACTTTGCAGCATTAATTGGTTATGCTAGATGTGGATTTTATTCAATACAATCAGTACAGTCATAAGAATTGAAAAAGAAAATCATTTTTGGTGATGAATGATGAGCAACAAAGGAACATGCATGCCAGATGGCACTTGAATAAGCTGTCCACGGTGATAGAAAAGGTTTAAAAAACAACAACAATGTTATCATAATTAATGTCATATTTTAGCTTCTGTGGTCATTTTTTACAAGCTAAACACTGCAAGACTGTTTTACAGTTGAAGCAAGGATAAAATATCAACTCTAGTGATGAGACACTTGCTGTAATGACTTCCAACTCAGACGGGACTTAAACCCACAACCACTGGCTTAGGAGAAAAGTGCCTTACCTATTATGCCAGTGGTGCTTACTGATGTTCTTATTTAAGACTGTTAGGTTTTTAATAGTCAATTATTTATTTTTGAGGAAAAAGTGAAGCTGTTTACTGTGTTCTTTGCATTACCAAGTCCAGCAAGAAATGTGCTGGTACTATCCAGAGCTGTCAGTATGGATTATCATGCTATATTGCAGAAAATCAATTTCATGCAACTGCTTTACCAACAGTATGTTAATCTTTTCCATTGCTGTTTTGTTGGCTAACTGAAGGAAGATATGCAGTGCATTTGAACCAAAGCAGATGTGTGCTGACAACTTAAATGCACAATCATGTTTGTGTTTTTTCTTTATTTCTTCCATCCTTTGCAATATCATATTAAATATTAAGGTAGCAGTTTATAATCAATGACTAATGACATAAGAAAAGGAAAAAAAAACAGTATACAAAGATGCTCCAGGTGAGGCTTGAAATCATAACCTCGGCATTGCTCAACAGATACTGTCTTATAAGTACCGTGTGCTGACCAATTGCGCCACTGGAGCACTTTGCAGCATTAATTTGTTATGCTGGATGTGGATTTTATTCAATACAATCAGTACAGTCATAAGAATTGAAAAAGAAAATCATTTTTGGTGATGAATGATGAGCAACAAAGGAACATGCATGCCAGATGGCACTTGAATAAGTTGTCCACGGTGATAGAAAAGGTTTAAAAAACAACAACAACAACAACAATGTTATCATAATTAATGTCATATTTTAGCTTCTGTGGTCATTTTTTACAAGCTAAACACTGCAAGACTGTTTTACAGTTGAAGCAAGGATAAAATATCAACTCTAGTGATGAGACACTTGCTGTAATGACTTCCAACTCAGACGGGACTTAAACCCACAACCACTTGCTTAGGAGAACAGTGCCTTACCCAATATGCCAGTGGTGCTTACTGATGTTCTTATTTAAGACTGTTAGGTTTTTAATAGTCAATTATTTATTTTTGAGGAAAAAGTGAAGCTGTTTACTGTGTTCTTTGCATTACCAAGTCCAGCAAGAAATGTGCTGGTACTATCCAGAGCTGTCAGTATGGATTATCATGCTATATTGCAGAAAATCAATTTGATGCAACTGCTTTACCAACAGTATGTTAATCTTTTCCATTGCTGTTTTGTTGGCTGACTGAAGGAAGATATGCAGTGCATTTGAACCAAAGCTGATGTGTGCTGACAACTTAAATGCACAATCATGTTTGTGTTTTTTCTTTATTTCTTCCATCCTTTGTAATATCATATTAAATATTAAGGTAGCAGTTTATAATCAATGACTAATGACATAAGAAAAGGAAAAAAAAACAGTATACAAAGATGCTCCAGGTGAGGCTTGAACTCACAACCTCGGCATTGCTCAACAGATACTGTCTTATAAGTACCGCGTGCTGACCAATTGCGCCACTGGAGCACTTTGCAGCATTAATTTGGTATGCTAGATGTGGATTTTATTCAATACAATCAGTACAGTCATAAGAATTGAAAAAGAAAATCATTTTTGGTGATGAATGATGAGCAACAAAGGAACATGCATGCCAGATGGTACTTGAATAAGCTGTCCACGGTGATAGAAAAGGTTTAAAAAACAACAACAACAATGTTATCATAATTATTGTAATATTTTAGCTTCTGTGGTCATTTTTTACAAGCTAAACACTGCAAGACTGTTTTACAGTTGAAGCAAGGATAAAATATCAACTCTAGTGATGAGACACTGCTGTAATGACTTCCAACTCAGATGGGACTTAAACCCACAACCACTGGCTTAGGAGAACAGTGCCTTATCCATTATGCCAGTGGTGCTTACTGATGTCCTTATTTAAGACTGATAGGTTTTTAATAGTCAATTATTTATTTTTGAAAAAAAGTGAAGCTGTTTACTGTGTTCTTTGCATTACCAAGTCCAGCAAGAAATGTGCTGGTACTATCCAGAGCTGTCAGTATGGATTATCATGCTATATTGCAGAAAATCAATTTGATGCAACTGCTTTACCAACAGTATGTTAATCTTTTCCATTGCTGTTTTGTTGGCTGACTGAAGGAAGATATGCAGTGCATTTGAACCAAAGCAGATGTGTGCTGACAACTTAAATGCACAATCATGTTTGTGTTTTTTCTTTCTTTCTTCCATCCTTTGTAATATCATATTAAATATTAAGGTAGCAGTTTATAATCAATGACTAATGACATAAGAAAAGGAAAAAAAAAACAGTATACATATATGCTCCAGGTAAGGCTTGAACTCACAACCTCGGCATTGCTCAACTGATACTGTCTTATTAGTACCGCGCGCTGACCAATTGCGCCACTGGAGCACTTTTCAGCATTCATTAGTTATGCTAGATGTGGATTTTATTCAATACAATCAGTACAGTCATAAGAATTGAAAAAGAAAATCATTTTTGGTGATGAATGATGAGCAACAAAGGAACATGCATGCCAGATGGCACTTGAATAAGCTGTCCACGGTGATAGAAAAGGTTTAAAAAACAACAACAACAACAATGTTATCATAATTATTGTAATATTTTAGCTAGAGATGAGCGCCGGAAATTTTTCGGGTTTTGTGTTTTGGTTTTGTGTTCGGTTCCGCGGCCGTGTTTTGGGTTCGACCGCGTTTTGGCAAAACCTCACCGAATTTTTTTTGTCGCATTCGGGTGTGTTTTGGATTCGGGTGTTTTTTTCAAAAAACCCTAAAAAACAGCTTAAATCATAGAATTTGGGGGTCATTTTGATCCCAAAGTATTAATAACCTCAAAAACCATAATTTACACTCATTTTCAGTCTATTCTGAATACCTCACACCTCACAATATTATTTTTAGTCCTAAAATTTGCACCGAGGTCGCTGTGTGAGTAAGATAAGCGACCCTAGTGGCCGACACAAACACCGGGCCCATCTAGGAGTGGCACTGCAGTGTCACGCAGGATGTCCCTTCCAAAAAACCCTCCCCAAACAGCACATGACGCAAAGAAAAAAAGAGGCGCAATGAGGTAGATGACTGTGTGAGTAAGATAAGCGACCCTAGTGGCCGACACAAACACCGGGCCCATCTAGGAGTGGCACTGCAGTGTCACGCAGGATGGCCCTTCCAAAAAACCCTCCCCAAACAGCACATGACGCAAAGAAAAAAAGAGGCGCAATGAGGTAGCTGACTGTGTGAGTAAGATAAGCGACCCTAGTGGCCGACACAAACACCGGGCCCATCTAGGAGTGGCACTGCAGTGTCACGCAGGATGGCCCTTCCAAAAAACCCTCCCCAAACAGCACATGACGCAAAGAAAAAAAGAGGCGCAATGAGGTAGCTGACTGTGTGAGTAAGATAAGCGACCCTAGTGGCCGACACAAACACCGGGCCCATCTAGGAGTGGCACTGCAGTGTCACGCAGGATGTCCCTTCCAAAAAACCCTCCCCAAACAGCACATGACGCAAAGAAAAAAAGAAGCGCAATGAGGTAGCTGACTGTGTGAGTAAGATAAGCGACCCTAGTGGCCGACACAAACACCGGGCCCATCTAGGAGTGGCACTGCAGTGTCACGCAGGATGTCCCTTCCAAAAAACCCTCCCCAAACAGCACATGACGCAAAGAAAAAAAGAGGCGCAATGAGGTAGCTGACTGTGTGAGTAAGATAAGCGACCCTAGTGGCCGACACAAACACCGGGCCCATCTAGGAGTGGCACTGCAGTGTCACGCAGGATGGCCCTTCCAAAAAACCCTCCCCAAACAGCACATGACGCAAAGAAAAATAAAAGAAAAAAGAGGTGCAAGATGGAATTGTCCTTGGGCCCTCCCACCCACCCTTATGTTGTATAAACAGGACATGCACACTTTAACCAACCCATCATTTCAGTGACAGGGTCTGCCACACGACTGTGACTGATATGACGGGTTGGTTTGGACCCCCACCAAAAAAGAAGCAATTAATCTCTCCTTGCACAAACTGGCTCTACAGAGGCAAGATGTCCACCTCATCATCATCCTCCGATATATCACCGTGTACATCCCCCTCCTTACAGATTATCAATTCGTCCCCACTGGAATCCACCATCTCAGCTCCCTGTGTACTCTGTGGAGGCAATTGCTGCTGGTCAATGTCTCCGCGGAGGAATTGATTATAATTCATTTTAATGAACATCATCTTCTCCACATTTTCTGGATGTAACCTCGTACGCCGATTGCTGACAAGGTGAGCGGCGGCACTAAACACTCTTTCGGAGTACACACTTGTGGGAGGGCAACTTAGGTAGAATAAAGCCAGTTTGTGCAAGGGCCTCCAAATTGCCTCTTTTTCCTGCCAGTATAAGTACGGACTGTGTGACGTGCCTACTTGGATGCGGTCACTCATATAATCCTCCACCATTCTTTCAATGTTGAGAGAATCATATGCAGTGACAGTAGACGACATGTCCGTAATCGTTGTCAGGTCCTTCAGTCCGGACCAGATGTCAGCATCAGCAGTCGCTCCAGACTGCCCTGCATCACCGCCAGCGGGTGGGCTCGGAATTCTGAGCCTTTTCCTCGCACCCCCAGTTGCGGGAGAATGTGAAGGAGGAGATGTTGACAGGTCGCGTTCCGCTTGACTTGACAATTTTCTCACCAGCAGGTCTTTCAACCCCAGCAGACTTGTGTCTGCCGGAAAGAGAGATCCAAGGTAGGCTTTAAATCTAGGATCGAGCATGGTGGCCAAAATGTAGTGCTCTGATTTCAACAGATTGACCACCCGTGAATCCTTGTTAAGCGAATTAAGGGCTCCATCCACAAGTCCCACATGCCTAGCGGAATCGCTCCGTGTTAGCTCCTCCTTCAATGTCTCCAGCTTCTTCTGCAAAAGCCTGATGAGGGGAATGACCTGACTCAGGCTGGCAGTGTCTGAACTGACTTCACGTGTGGCAAGTTCAAAGGACATCAGAACCTTGCACAACGTTGAAATCATTCTCCACTGCGCTTGAGACAGGTGCATTCCACCTCCTATATCGTGCTCAATTGTATAGGCTTGAATGGCCTTTTGCTGCTCCTCCAACCTCTGAAGCATATAGAGGGTTGAATTCCACCTCGTTACCACTTCTTGCTTCAGATGATGGCAGGGCAGGTTCAGTAGTTTTTGGTGGTGCTCCAGTCTTCTGTACGTGGTGCCTGTACGCCGAAAGTGTCCCGCAATTCTTCTGGCCACCGACAGCATCTCTTGCACGCCCCTGTCGTTTTTTAAAAAATTCTGCACCACCAAATTCAAGGTATGTGCAAAACATGGGACGTGCTGGAATTTGCCCATATTTAATGCACACACAATATTGCTGGCGTTGTCCGATGCCACAAATCCACAGGAGAGTCCAATTGGGGTAAGCCATTCCGCGATGATCTTCCTCAGTTGCCGTAAGAGGTTTTCAGCTGTGTGCGTATTCTGGAAAGCGGTGATACAAAGCGTAGCCTGCCTAGGAAAGAGTTGGCGTTTGCGAGATGCTGCTACTGGTGCCGCCGCTGCTGTTCTTGCGGCGGGAGTCCATACATCTACCCAGTGGGCTGTCACAGTCATATAGTCCTGACCCTGCCCTGCTCCACTTGTCCACATGTCCGTGGTTAAGTGGACATTGGGTACAACTGCATTTTTTAGGACACTGGTGAGTCTTTTTCTGACGTCCGTGTACATTCTCGGTATCGCCTGCCTAGAGAAGTGGAACCTAGATGGTATTTGGTAACGGGGGCACACTGCCTCAATAAATTGTCTAGTTCCCTGTGAACTAACGGCGGATACCGGACGCACGTCTAACACCAACATAGTTGTCAAGGCCTCAGTTATCCGCTTTGCAGCAGGATGACTGCTGTGATATTTCATCTTCCTCGCAAAGGACTGTTGAACAGTCAATTGCTTACTGGAAGTAGTACAAGTGGGCTTACGACTTCCCCTCTGGGATGACCATCAACTCCCAGCAGCAACAACAGCAGCGCCAGCAGCAGTAGGCGTTACACGCAAGGATGCATCGGAGGAATCCCAGGCAGGAGAGGAATCATCAGAATTGCCAGTGACATGGCCTGCAGGACTATTGGCATTCCTGGGGAAGGAGGAAATTGACACTGAGGGAGTTGGTGGGGTGGTTTGCGTGAGCTTGGTTACAAGAGGAAGGGATTTACTGGTCAGTGGACTGCTTCCGCTGTCGGCCAAAGTTTTTGAACTTGTCACTGACTTATTATGAATGCGCTGCAGGTGACGTATAAGGGAGGATGTTCCGAGGTGGTTAACGTCCTTACCCCTACTTATTACAGCTTGACAAAGGGAACACACGGCTTGACAAATGTTGTCCGCATTTCTGGTGAAATACTTCCACACCGAAGAGCTGATTTTTTTGGTATTTTCACCAGGCATGTCAACGGCCATATTCCTCCCACGGACAACAGGTGTCTCCCCGGGTGCCTGACTTAAACAAACCACCTCACCATCAGAATCCTCCTGGTCAATTTCCTCCCCAGCGCCAGCAACACCCATATCCTCCTCATCCTGGTGTACTTCAACACTGACATCTTCAATCTGACTATCAGGAACTGGACTGCCAGTGCTCCTTCCAGCACTTGCAGGGGGCGTGCAAATGGTGGAAGGCGCATGCTCTTCACGTCCAGTGTTGGGAAGGTCAGGCATCGCAACCGACACAATTGGACTCTCCTTGTGGATTTGGGATTTCGAAGAACGCACAGTTCTTTGCGGTGCTACTGCTTTTGCCAGCTTGAGTCTTTTCATTTTTCTAGCGAGAGGCTGAGTGCCTCCATCCTCATGTGAAGCTGAACCACTAGCCATGAACATAGGCCAGGGCCTCAGCCGTTCCTTGCCACTCCGTGTGGTAAATGGCATATTGGCAAGTTTACGCTTCTCCTCCGACAATTTTATTTTAGGTTTTGGAGTCCTTTTTTTACTGATATTTGGTGTTTTGGATTTGACATGCTCTGTACTATGACATTGGGCATCGGCCGTGGCAGACGACGTTGCTGGCATTTCATCGTCTCGGCCATGACTAGTGGCAGCAGCTTCAGCACGAGGTGGAAGTGGATCTTGATCTTTCCCTAATTTTGGAACCTCAACATTTTTGTTCTCCATATTTTAATAGGCACAACTAAAAGGCACCTCAGGTAAACAATGGAGATGGATGGATACTAGTATACAATTATGGATGGACTGCCGAGTGCCGACACAGAGGTAGCTACAGCCGTGGACTATTGTACTGTACTGTGTCTGCTGCTAATATAGACTGGATGATAATGAGATGTAGTATGTATGTATAAAGAAGAAAGAAAAAAAAAACACGGGTAGGTGGTATACAATTATGGACGGACTGCCGAGTGCCGACACAGAGGTAGCTACAGCCGTGGACTACCGTACTGTGTCTGCTGCTAATATAGACTGGTTGATAAAGAGATGTAGTATGTATGTATAAAGAAGAAAGAAAAAAACCACGGGTAGGTGGTATACAATTATGGATGGACTGCCGAGTGCCGACACAGAGGTAGCTACAGCCGTGGACTACCGTACTGTACTGTGTCTGCTGCTAATATAGACTGGATGATAATGAGATGTAGTATGTATAAAGAAGAAAGAAAAAAAAACCACGGGTAGGTGGTATACAATTATGGATGGACTGCCGAGTGCCGACACAGAGGTAGCTACAGCCGTGGACTACCGTACTGTGTCTGCTGCTAATATAGACTGGTTGATAATGAGATGTAGTATGTATAAAGAAGAAAGAAAAAAAAACCACGGGTAGGTGGTATACAATTATGGACGGACTGCCGAGTGCCGACACAGAGGTAGCTACAGCCGTGGACTACCATACTGTACTGTGTCTGCTGCTAATATAGACTGGATGATAATGAGATGTAGTATGTATAAAGAAGAAAGAAAAAAAAAACCACGGGTAGGTGGTATACAATTATGGATGGACTGCCGAGTGCCAACACAGAGGTAGCTACAGCCGTGGACTACCGTACTGTGTCTGCTGCTAATATAGACTGGTTGATAAAGAGATGTAGTATGTATGTATAAAGAAGAAAGAAAAAAAAACCACGGGTAGGTGGTATACAATTATGGACGGACTGCCGAGTGCCGACACAGAGGTAGCTACAGCCGTGGACTACCGTACTGTGTCTGCTGCTAATATAGACAGGTTGATAAAGAGATGTAGTATGTATGTATAAAGAAGAAAGAAAAAAAAACCACGGGTAGGTGGTATACAATTATGGATGGACTGCCGAGTGCCGACACAGAGGTAGCTACAGCCGTGGACTACCGTACTGTACTGTGTCTGCTGCTAATATAGACTGGATGATAATGAGATGTAGTATGTATGTATAAAGAAGAAAGAAAAAAAAACCACGGGTAGGTGGTATACAATTATGGATGGACTGCCGAGTGCCGACACACAGGTAGCTACAGCCGTGGACTACCGTACTGTGTCTGCTGCTAATATAGACTGGTTGATAAAGAGATGTAGTATGTATGTATAAAGAAGAAAGAAAAAAAAACCACGGGTAGGTGGTATACAATTATGGACGGACTGCCGAGTGCCGACACAGAGGTAGCTACAGCCGTGGACTACCGTACTGTGTCTGCTGCTAATATAGACTGGTTGATAAAGAGATGTAGTATGTATGTATAAAGAAGAAAGAAAAAAAAAACACGGGTAGGTGGTATACAATTATGGATGGACTGCCGAGTGCCGACACAGAGGTAGCTACAGCCGTGGACTACCGTACTGTGTCTGCTGCTAATATAGACTGGTTGATAAAGAGATGTAGTATGTATGTATAAAGAAGAAAGAAAAAAAACCACGGGTAGGTGGTATACAATTATGGATGGACTGCCGAGTGCCGACACAGAGGTAGCTACAGCCGTGGACTACCGTACTGTGTCTGCTGCTAATATAGACTGGTTGATAAAGAGATGTAGTATGTATGTATAAAGAAGAAAGAAAAAAAAACCACGGGTAGGTGGTATACAATTATGGATGGACTGCCGAGTGCCGACACAGAGGTAGCTACAGCCGTGGACTACCGTACTGTGTCTGCTGCTAATATAGACTGGTTGATAATGAGATGTAGTATGTATAAAGAAGAAAGAAAAAAAAAACCACGGCTAGGTGGTATACAATTATGGACGGACTGCCGAGTGCCGACACAGAGGTAGCTACAGCCGTGGACTACCGTACTGTACTGTGTCTGCTGCTAATATAGACTGGATGATAATGAGATGTAGTATGTATAAAGAAGAAAGAAAAAAAAAACCACGGGTAGGTGGTATACAATTATGGATGGACTGCCGAGTGCCGACACAGAGGTAGCTACAGCCGTGAACTACCGTACTGTGTCTGCTGCGACTGGATGATAAATAATGATATAAAAAATATATATATATCACTACTGCAGCCGGACAGGTATATATTATATAATGACGGACCTGCTGGACACTGTCTGTCAGCAGAATGAGTTTTTTATTTTATAGAATAAAAAAACACCACACAAGTCACACGACGTGTGTTTAACTTTTACAGGCAGACATTCACAATACAATATAGTATACTATATACTGGTGGTCAGGTCACTGGTCAGTCACACTGGCAGTGGCACTCCTGCAGAAAAAAGTGTGCACTGTTTAATTTTAATATGTACTCCTGGCTCCTGCTATAACCTAACTGCTCCCCAGTCTCCCCCACAATTAAGCTGTGTGAGCACAGTCAGATATTATACATAGATGATGCAGCAGCACACTGGGCTGAGCACAGATATGGTATGTGACTGAGTCACTGTGTATCGTTTTTTCAGGCAGAGAACGGATTATATTAAATAATATAAAACTGCACTGGTGGTCACTGGTCAGTCACTAGTATAACTAACTAATACTATCAGCAAAATTCTGCACTCTCTGTCTGAGTACTCCTCCTAAGCTCCAGTAAATGAAGTGTCACTGTCTCACTCTGTCACTAGTATAACTAACTAATACTATCAGCAAAATTCTGCACTCTCTGTCTGAGTACTCCTCCTAAGCTCCAGTAAATGAAGTGTCACTGTCTCACTCTCACTCTCACTCTCCTATCTATTTCTTCTCTAAACGGAGAGGACGCCAGCCACGTCCTCTCACTATCAATCTCAATGCACGTGTAAAATGGCGGCGACGCGCGGCTCCTTATATAGAATCCGAGTCTCGCGATAGAATCCGAGCCTCGCGAGAATCCGACAGCGTCATGATGACGTTCGGGCGCGCTCGGGTTAACCGAGCAAGGCGGGAAGATCCGAGTCGCTCGGATCCGTGTAAAAAAAGCTGAAGTTCGGGCGGGTTCGGATTCCGAGGAACCGAACCCGCTCATCACTAATTTTAGCTTCTGTGGTCATTTTTTACAAGCTAAACACTGCAAGACTGTTTTACAGTTGAAGCAAGGATAAAATATCAACTCTAGTGATAAGACACTGCTGTAATGACTTCCAACTCAGATGGGACTTAAACCCACAACCACTGGCTTAGGAGAACAGTGCCTTATCCATTATGCCAGTGGTGCTTACTGATGTCCTTATTTAAGACTGATAGGTTTTTCATAGTCAATTATTTATTTTTAAAAAAAAGTTAAGCTGTTTACTGTGTTCTTTGCATTACCAAGTCCAGCAAGAAATGTGCTGGTACTATCCAGAGCTGTCAGTATGGATTATCATGCTATATTGCAGAAAATCAATTTGATGCAACTGCTTTACCAACAGTATGTTAATCTTTTCCATTGCTGTTTTGTTGGCTGACTGAAGGAAGATATGCAGTGCATTTGAACCAAAGCAGATGTGTGCTGACAACTTAAATGCACAATCATGTTTGTGTTTTTTCTTTCTTTCTTCCATCCTTTGTAATATCATATTAAATATTAAGGTAGCAGTTTATAATCAATGACTAATGACATAAGAAAAGGAAAAAAAAAACAGTATACAAATATGCTCCAGGTAAGGCTTGAACTCACAACCTCGGCATTGCTCAACTGATACTGTCTTATTAGTACCGCGCGCTGACCAATTGCGCCACTGGAGCACTTTGCAGCATTCATTGGTTATGCTAGATGTGGATTTTATTCAATACAATCAGTACAGTCATAAGAATTGAAAAAGAAAATCATTTTTGGTGATGAATGATGAGCAACAAAGGAACATGCATGCCAGATGGCACTTGAATAAGCTGTCTACGGTGATAGAAAAGGTTTAAAAAACAACAACAACAATGTTATCATAATTAATGTCATATTTTAGCTTCTGTGGTCATTTTTTACAAGCTAAACACTGCAAGACTGTTTTACAGTTGAAGCAAGGATAAAATATCAACTCTAGTGATGAGACACTTGCTGTAATTACTTCCACCCCATATGGGACTTGGACCCCCTGGCTTAGGAGGGCGGTGACTTATCTATTGTGCCAGTGGTGCTTACTGATGTTCTTATTTAAGACTGTTAGGTTTTTAATAGTCAATTATTTATTTTTGAGGAAAAAGTGAAGCTGTTTACTGTGTTCTTTGCATTACCAAGTCCAGCAAGAAATGTGCTGGTACTATCCAGAGCTGTCAGTATGGATTATCATGCTATATTGCAGAAAATCAATTTGATGCAACTGCTTTACCAACAGTATGTTAATCTTTTCCATTGCTGTTTTGTTGGCTGACTGAAGGAAGATATGCAGTGCATTTGAACCAAAGCATATGTGTGCTGACAACTTAAATGCACAATCATGTTTGTGTTTTTTCTTTCTTTCTTCCATCCTTTGTAATATCATATTAAATATTAAGGTAGCAGTTTATAATCAATGACTAATGACATAAAAAAAGGAAAAAAAAACATTATACAAAGCTGCTCCAGGTGAGGCTTGAACTCACAACCTCGGCATTGCTCAACAGATACTGTCTTATAAGTACCGCGCGCTGACCAATTGCGTCACTGGAGCACTTTGCAGCATTCATTGGTTATGCTAGATGTGGATTTTATTCAATACAATCAGTACAGTCATAAGAATTGAAAAAGAAAATCATTTTTGGTGATGAATGATGAGCAACAAAGGAACATGCATGCCAGATGGCACTTGAATAAGCTGTCCACTGTGATAGAAAAGGTTTAAAAAAGAACAACAACAACAATGTTATCATAATTTATGTCATATTTTAGCTTCTGTGGTCATTTTTTACAAGCTAAACACTGCAAGACTGTTTTACAGTTGAAGCAAGGATAAAATATCAACTCTAGTGATGAGACACTTGCTGTAATGACTTCCACCCCATATAGGACTTGGACCCCCTGGCTTAGGAGGGCAGTGACTTATCCATTATGCCAGTGGTGCTTACTGATGTTCTTTTTTACGACTGTTAGGTTTTTAATAGTCAATTATTTATTTTTGAGGAAAAAGTGAAGCTGTTTACTGTGTTCTTTGCATTACCAAGTCCAGCAAGAAATGTGCTGGTACTATCCAGAGCTGTCAGTATGGATTATCATGCTATATTGCAGAAAATCAATTTGATGCAACTGCTTTACCAACAGTATGTTAATCTTTTCCATTGCTGTTTTATTGGCTGACTGAAGGAAAATATGCAGTGCATTTGAACCAAAGCAGATGTGTGCTGACAACTTAAATGCACAATCATGTTTGTGTTTTTTCTTTCTTTCTTCCATCCTTTGTAATATCATATTAAATATTAAGGTAGCAGTTTATAATCAATGACTAATGACATAAGAAAAGGAAAAAAAATAGTATACAAAGATGCTCCAGGTGAGGCTTGAACTCACAACCTCGACATTGCTCAACAGATACTGTCTTATAAGTACCGCGTGCTGACCAATTGCACCACTGGAGCACTTTGCAGCATTAATTTGTTATGCTAGAAGTGGATTTTATTCAATACAATCAGTACAGTCATAAGAATTGAAAAAGAAAATCATTTTTGGTGATGAATGATGAGCAACAAAGGAACATGCATGCCAGATGGCACTTGAATAAGCTGTCCACGGTGATAGAAAAGGTTTAAAAAACAACAACAACAATGTTATCATAATTAATGTAATATTTTAGCTTCTGTGGTCATTTTTTACAAGCTAAACACTGCAAGACTGTTTTACAGTTGAAGCAAGGATAAAATATCAACTCTAGTGATGAGACACTGCTGTAATGACTTCCAACTCAGATGGGACTTAAACCCACAACCACTGGCTTAGGAGAACAGTGCCTTACCCATTATGCCAGTGGTGCTTACTGATGTTCTTATTTAAGACTGATAGGTTTTTAATAGTCAATTATTTATTTTTGAAAAAAAGTGAAGCTGTTTACTGTGTTCTTTGCATTACCAAGTCCAGCAAGAAATGTGCTGGTACTATCCAGAGCTGTCAGTATGGATTATCATGCTATATTGCAGAAAATCAATTTGATGCAACTGCTTTACCAACAGTATGTTAATCTTTTCCATTGCTGTTTTGTTGGCTGACTGAAGGAAGATATGAAGTGCATTTGAACCAAAGCAGATGTGTGCTGACAACTTAAATGCACAATCATGTTTGTGTTTTTTCTTTCTTTCTTCCATCCTTTGTAATATCATATTAAATATTAAATTATCAGTTTTTAATCAATGACTAATGACATAAGAAAAGGAAAAAAAAAACAGTATACAAATATGCTCCAGGTAAGGCTTGAACTCACAACCTCGGCATTGCTCAACTGATACTGTCTTATTAGTACCGCGCGCTGACCAATTGCGCCACTGGAGCACTTTGCAGCATTCATTGGTTATGCTAGATGTGGATTTTATTCAATACAATCAGTACAGTCATAAGAATTAAAAAAGAAAATCATTTTTGGTGATGAATGATGAGCAACAAAGGAACATGCATGCCAGATGGCACTTGAATAAGCTGTCCACGGTGATAGAAAAGGTTTAAAAAACAACAACAACAACAATGTTATCATAATTAATGTCATATTTTAGCTTCTGTGGTCATTTTTTACAAGCTAAACACTGCAAGACTGTTTTACAGTTGAAGCAAGGATAAAATATCAACTCTAGTGATGAGACACTTGCTGTAATTACTTCCACCCCATATGGGACTTGGACCCCCTGGCTTAGGAGGGCGGTGACTTATCCATTATGCCAGTGGTGCTTACTGATGTTCTTATTTAAGACTGTTAGGTTTTTAATAGTCAATTATTTATTTTTGAGGAAAAAGTGAAGCTGTTTACTGTGTTCTTTGCATTACCAAGTCCAGCAAGAAATGTGCTGGTACTATCCAGAGCTGTCAGTATGGATTATCATGCTATATTGCAGAAAATCAATTTGATGCAACTGCTTTACCAACAGTATGTTAATCTTTTCCATTGCTGTTTTGTTGGCTGACTGAAGGAAGATATGCAGTGCATTTGAACCAAAGCATATGTGTGCTGACAACTTAAATGCACAATCATGTTTGTGTTTTTTCTTTCTTTCTTACATCCTTTGTAATGTCATATTAAATATTAAGGTAGCAGTTTATAATCAATGACTAATGACATAAAAAGGAAAAAAAAAACATTATACAAATCTGCTCAAGGTGAGGCTTGAACTCACAACCTCAGCATTGCTCAACAGATACTGTCTTATAAGTACCGCGCGCTGACCAATTGCGCCACTGGAGCTCTTTGCAGCATTAATTGGTTATGCTAGATGTGGATTTTATTCAATACAATCAGTACAGTCATAAGAATTGAAAAAGAAAATCATTTTTGGTGATGAATGATGAGCAACAAAGGAACATGCATGCCAGATGGCACTTGAATAAGCTGTCCACTGTGATAGAAAAGGTTTAAAAAACAACAACAACAACAACAATGTTATCATAATTAATGTCATATTTTAGCTTCTGTGGTCATTTTTTACATGCTAAACACTGCAAGACTGTTTTACAGTTGAAGCAAGGATAAAATATCAACTCTAGTGATGAGACACTTGCTGTAATTACTTCCACCCCATATGGGACTTGGACCCCCTGGCTTAGGAGGGCGGTGACTTATCCATTATGCCAGTGGTGCTTACTGATGTTCTTATTTAAGACTGTTAGGTTTTTAATAGTCAATTATTTATTTTTGAGGAAACAGTGAAGCTGTTTACTGTGTTCTTTGCATTACCAAGTCCAGCAAGAAATGTGCTGGTACTATCCAGAGCTGTCAGTGTGGATTATCATGCTACAGTATATTGCAGAAAATCAATTTTAAGCAACTGCTTTACCAACAGTATGTTAATCTTTTCCATTGCTGTTTTGTTGGCTGACTGAAGGAATATATGCAGTGCATTTGAACCAAAGCATATGTGTGCTGACAACTTAAATGCACAATCATGTTTGTGTTTTTTCTTTCTTTCTTCCATCCTTTGTAATATCATATTAAATATTAAGGTAGCAGTTTATAATCAATGACTAATGACATAAAAAAAAGGAAAAAAATATATTATACAAAGCTGCTCCAGGTGAGGCCTGAACTCACAACCTCGGCATTGCTCAATAGATACTGTTTTATAAGTACCGCGCGCTGACCAATTGCGCCACTGGAGCACTTTACAGCATTAATTGCTTATGCTAGATTTGGATTTTATTCAATACAATCAGTACAGTCATAAGAATTGAAAAAGAAAATCATTTTTGGTGATGAATGAAGAGCAACAAAGGAACATGCATGCCAGATGGCACTTGAATAAGCTGTCCACTGTGATAGAAAAGGTTTAAAAAACAACAACAATGTTATCATAATTAATGTCATATTTTAGCTTCTGTAGTCATTTTTTACAAGCTAAACACTGCAAGACTGTTTTACAGTTGAAGCAAGGATAAAATATCAACTCTAGTGATGAGACACTTGCTGTAATGACTTCCACCCCATATAGGACTTGGACCCCCTGGCTTAGGAGGGCAGTGACTTATCCATTATGCCAGTGGTGCTTACTGATGTTCTTATTTAAGACTGTTAGGTTTTTAATAGTCAATTATTTATTTTTGAGGAAAAAGTGAAGCTGTTTACTGTGTTCTTTGCATTACCAAGTCCAGCAAGAAATGTGCTGGTACTATCCAGAGCTGTCAGTATGGATTATCATGCTTTATTGCAGAAAATCAATTTGATGCAACTGCTTTACCAACAGTATGTTAATATTTTCCATTGCTGTTTTATTGGCTGACTGAAGGATGATATGCAGTGCATTTGAAACAAAGCAGATGTGTGCTGACAACTTAAATGCACAATCATGTTTGTGTTTTCTCTTTCTTTCTTCCATCCTTTGTAATATCATATTAAATATTAAGGTAGCAGTTTATAATCAATGACTAATGACATAAAAAAAGGAAAAAAAAAACATTATACAAAGCTGCTCCAGGTGAGGCTTGAACTCACAACCTCGGCATTGCTCAACAGATACTGTCTTATAAGTACCGCGCGCTGACCAATTGCGCCACAGGAGCACTTTGCAGCATTAATTGGTTATGCTAGATGTGGATTTTATTCAATACAATCAGTACAGTCATAAGAATTGAAAAAGAAAATCATTTTTTGTGATGAATGATGAGCAACAAAGGAACATGCATGCCAGATGGCACTTGAATAAGCTGTCCACTGTGATAGAAAAGGTTTAAAAAACAACAACAACAACAATGTTATCATAATTAATGTCATATTTTAGCTTCTGTGGTCATTTTTTACAAGCTAAACACTGCAAGACTGTTTTACAGTTGAAGCAAGGATAAAATATCAACTCTAGTGATGAGACACTTGCTGTAATGACTTCCACCCCATATAGGACTTGGACCCCCTGGCTTAGGAGGGCAGGGACTTATCCATTATGCCAGTGGTGCTTACTGATGTTCTCATTTAAGACTGTTAGGTTTTTAATAGTCAATTATTTATTTTTGAGGAAAAAGTGAAGCTGTTTACTGTGTTCTTTGCATTACCAAGTCTAGCAAGAAATGTGCTGGTTCTATCCAGAGCTGTCAGTATGGATTATCATGCTATATTGCAGAAAATCAATTTGATGCAACTGCTTTACCAACAGTATGTTAATCTTTTCCATTGCTGTTTTATTGGCTGACTGAAGGAAGATATGCAGTGCATTTGAACCAAAGCAGATGTGTGCTGACAACTTAAATGCACAATCATGTTTGTGTTTTTTCATTCTTTCTTCCATCCTTTGTAATATCATATTAAATATTAAGGTAGCAGTTTATAATCAATGACTAATGACACAAGAAAAGGAAAAAAAACAGTATACAAAGATGCTCCAGGTGAGGCTTGAACTCACAACCTCAGCATTGCTGAACAGATACTGTCTTATAAGTACCACGCGCTGACCAATTGCGCCACTGGAGCACTTTGCAGCATTAATTGGTTATGCTAGATGTGGATTTTATTCAATACAATCAGTACAGTCATAAGAATTGAAAAAGAAAATCATTTTTGGTGATGAATGATGAGCAACAAAGGAACATGCATGCCAGATGGCACTTGAATAAGCTGTCCACGGTGATAGAAAAGGTTTAAAAAACAACAACAACAATGTTATCATAATTAATGTCATATTTTAGCTTCTGTGGTCATTTTTTACAAGCTAAACACTGCAAGACTGTTTTACAGTTGAAGCAAGGATAAAATATCAACTCTAGTGATGAGACACTTGCTGTAATGACTTCCAACTCAGACGGGACTTAAACCCACAACCACTGGCTTAGGAGAACAGTGCCTTACCCATTATGCCAGTGGTGCTTACTGATGTTCTTATTTAAGACTGTTAGGTTTTTAATAGTCAATTATTTATTTTTGAGGAAAAAGTGAAGCTGTTTACTGTGTTCTTTGCATTACCAAGTCCAGCAAGAAATGTGCTGGTACTATCCAGAGCTGTCAGTATGGATTATCATGCTATATTGCAGAAAATCAATTTGATGCAACTGCTTTACCAACAGTATGTTAATCTTTTCCATTGCTGTTTTGTTGGCTGACTGAAGGAAGATATGCAGTGCATTTGAACCAAAGCAGATGTGTGCTGACAACTTAAATGCACAATCATGTTTGTGTTTTTTCTTTATTTCTTCCATCCTTTGTAATATCATATTAAATATTAAGGTAGCAGTTTATAATCAATAACTAATGACATAAGAAAAGGAAAAAAAAACAGTATACAAAGATGCTCCAGGTGAGGCTTGAACTCACAACCTCGGCATTGCTCAACAGATACTGTCTTATAAGTACCGCGTACTGTATGTTAATCTTTTCCGTTGCTGTTTTGTTGGCTGACTGAAGGAAGATAGGAAGATATAAGTACCGCGTACTGACCAATTGCGCCACTGGAGCACTTTGCAGCATTAAGTTGTTATGCTAGATGTGGATTTTATTCAATACAATCAGTACAGTCATAAGAATTGAAAAAGAAAATCATTTTTGGTGATGAATGATGAGCAACAAAGGAACATGCATGCCAGATGGCACCTGAATAAGCTGTCCACGGTGATAGAAAAGGTTTAAAAAACAACAACAACAATGTTATCATAAATAATGTAATATTTTAGCTTCTGTAGTCATTTTTTACAAGCTAAACACTGCAAGACTGTTTTACAGTTGAAGCAAGGATAAAATATCAACTCTAGTGATGAGACACTGCTGTAATGACTTCCAACTCAGATGGGACTTAAACCCACAACCACTGGCTTAGGAGAACAGTGCCTTATCCATTATGCCAGTGGTGCTTACTGATGTCCTTATTTAAGACTGATAGGTTTTTAATAGTCAATTATTTATTTTTGAAAAAAAGTGAAGCTGTTTACTGTGTTCTTTGCATTACCAAGTCCAGCAAGAAATGTGCTGGTACTATCCAGAGCTGTCAGTATGGATTATCATGCTATATAGCAGAAAATCAATTTGATGCAACTGCTTTACCAACAGTATGTTAATCTTTTCCGTTGCTGTTTTGTTGGCTGACTGAAGGAAGATATGCAGTGCATTTGAACCAAAGCAGATGTGTGCTGACTTCTTAAATGCACAATCATGTTTGTGTTTTTTCTTTCTTTCTTCCATCCTTTGTAATATCATATTAAATATTAAGGTAGCAGTTTATAATCAATGACTAATGACATAAGAAAAGGAAAAAAAAACAGTATACAAATATGCTCCAGGTAAGGCTTGAACTCACAACCTCGGCATTGCTCAACTGATACTGTCTTATTAGTACCGCGCGCTGACCAATTGCGCCAGTGGAGCACTTTGCAGCATTCATTGGTTATGCTAGATGTGGATTTTATTCAATACAATCAGTACAGTCATAAGAATTGAAAAAGAAAATCATTTTTGGTGATGAATGATGAGCAACAAAGGAACATGCATGCCAGATGGCACTTGAATAAGCTGTCTACGGTGATAGAAAATGTTTAAAAAACAACAACAACAATGTTATCATAATTAATGTCATATTTTAGCTTCTGTGGTCATTTTTTACAAGCTAAACACTGCAAGACTGTTTTACAGTTGAAGCAAGGATAAAATATCAACTCTAGTGATGAGACACTTGCTGTAATTACTTCCACCCCATATGGGACTTGGACCCCCTGGCTTAGGAGGGCGGTGACTTATCCATTATGCCAGTGGTGCTTACTGATGTTCTTATTTAAGACTGTTAGGTTTTTAATAGTCAATTATTTATTTTTGAGGAAAAAGTGAAGCTGTTTACTGTGTTCTTTGCATTACCAAGTCCAGCAAGAAATGTGCTGGTACTATCCAGAGCTGTCAGTATGGATTATCATGCTATATTGCAGAAAATCAATTTGATGCAACTGCTTTACCAACAGTATGTTAATCTTTTCCATTGCTGTTTTGTTGGCTGACTGAAGGTAGATATGCAGTGCATTTGACCAAAGCATATGTGTGCTGACAACTTAAATGCACAATGTTTGTGTTTTTTCTTTCTTTCTTCCATCCTTTGTAATATCATATTAAATATTAAGGTAGCAGTTTATAATCAATGACTAATGACATAAAAAAAGGAAAAAAAAAACATTATACAAAGCTGCTCCAGGTGAGGCTTGAACTCACAACCTCGGCATTGCTCAACAGATACTGTCTTATAAGTACCGCGCGCTGACCAATTGCGCCACTGGAGCACTTTGCAGCATTAATTGGTTATGCTAGATGTGGATTTTATTCAATACAATTAGTACAGTCATAAGAATTGAAAAAGAAAATCATTTTTGGTGATGAATGATGAGCAACAAAGGAACATGCATGCCAGATGGCACTTGAATAAGCTGTCCACTGTGATAGAAAAGGTTTAAAAAACAACAACAACAACAATGTTATCATAATTAATGTCATATTTTAGCTTCTGTGGTCATTTTTTACAAGCTAAACACTGCAAGACTGTTTTACAGTTGAAGCAAGGATAAAATATCAACTCTAGTGATGAGACACTTGCTGTAATGACTTCCACCCCATATAGGACTTGGACCCCCTGGCTTAGGAGGGCAGTGACTAATCCATTATGCCAGTGGTGCTTACTGATGTTCTTATTTAAGACTGTTAGGTTTTTAATAGTCAATTATTTATTTTTGAGGAAAAAGTGAAGCTGTTTAGTGTGTTCTTTGCATTACCAAGTCCAGCAAGAAATGTGCTGGTACTATCCAGAGCTGTCAGTATGGATTATCATGCTATATTGCAGAAAATCAATTTGATGCAACTGCTTTACCAACAGTATGTTAATCTTTTCCATTGCTGTTTTGTTGGCTGACTGAAGGAAGATATGCAGTGCATTTGAACCAAAGCAGATGTGTGCTGACAACTTAAATGCACAATCATGTTTGTGTTTTTTCATTCTTTCTTCCATCCTTTGTAATATCATATTAAATATTAAGGTAGCAGTTTATAATCAATAACTAATGACATAAGAAAAGGAAAAAAAAACAGTATATAAAGCTGCTCCAGGTGAGGCCTGAACTCACAACCTCGGCATTGCTCAATAGATACTGTTTTATAAGTACCGCGCGCTGACCAATTGCGCCACTGGAGCACTTTACAGCATTAATTGCTTATGCTAGATTTGGATTTTATTCAATACAATCAGTACAGTCATAAGAATTGAAAAAGAAAATCATTTTTGGTGATGAATGAAGAGCAACAAAGGAACATGCATGCCAGATGGCACTTGAATAAGCTGTCCACTGTGATAGAAAAGGTTTAAAAAACAACAACAATGTTATCATAATTAATGTCATATTTTAGCTTCTGTAGTCATTTTTTACAAGCTAAACACTGCAAGACTGTTTTACAGTTGAAGCAAGGATAAAATATCAACTCTAGTGATGAGACACTTGCTGTAATGACTTCCACCCCATATAGGACTTGGACCCCCTTGCTTAGGAGGGCAGTGACTTATCCATTATGCCAGTGGTGCTTACTGATGTTCTTATTTAAGACTGTTAGGTTTTTAATAGTCAATTATTTATTTTTGAGGAAAAAGTGAAGCTGTTTACTGTGTTCTTTGCATTACCAAGTCCAGCAAGAAATGTGCTGGTACTATCCAGAGCTGTCAGTATGGAT
This sequence comes from Pseudophryne corroboree, assembly GCF_028390025.1. Lineage (NCBI taxonomy): Eukaryota > Metazoa > Chordata > Amphibia > Anura > Myobatrachidae > Pseudophryne > Pseudophryne corroboree. The sequence goes on along the minus strand of NW_026968079.1, from coordinate 34,240 downwards.
TATCATGCTTTATTGCAGAAAATCAATTTGATGCAACTGCTTTACCAACAGTATGTTAATCTTTTCCATTGCTGTTTTATTGGCTGACTGAAGGAAGATATGCAGTGCATTTGAACCAAAGCAGATGTGTGCTGACAACTTAAATGCACAATCATGTTTGTGTTTTCTCTTTCTTTCTTCCATCCTTTGTAATATCATATTAAATATTAAGGTAGCAGTTTATAATCAATGACTAATGACATAAAAAAAGGAAAAAAAATATTTTACAAAGCTGCTCCAGGTGAGGCTTGAACTCACAACCTCGGCATTGCTCAACAGGTACTGTCTTATAAGTACCGCGCGCTGACCAATTGCGCCACTGGAGCACTTTGCAGCATTAATTGGTTATGCTAGATGTGGATTTTATTCAATACAATCAGTACAGTCATAAGAATTGAAAAAGAAAATCATTTTTTGTGATGAATGATGAGCAACAAAGGAACATGCATGCCAGATGGCACTTGAATAAGCTGTCCACTGTGATAGAAAAGGTTTAAAAAACAACAACAACAACAACAATGTTATCATAATTAATGTCATATTTTAGCTTCTGTGGTCATTTTTTTACAAGCTAAACACTGCAAGACTGTTTTACAGTTGAAGCAAGGATAAAATATCAACTCTAGTGATGAGACACTTGCTGTAATGACTTCCACCCCATATAGGACTTGGACCCCCTGGCTTAGGAGGGCAGGGACTTATCCATTATGCCAGTGGTGCTTACTGATGTTCTTATTTAAGACTGTTAGGTTTTTAATAGTCAATTATTTATTTTTGAGGAAAAAGTGAAGCTGTTTACTGTGTTCTTTGCATTACCAAGTCTAGCAAGAAATGTGCTGGTTCTATCCAGAGCTGTCAGTATGGATTATCATGCTATATTGCAGAAAATCAATTTGATGCAACTGCTTTACCAACAGTATGTTAATCTTTTCCATTGCTGTTTTATTGGCTGACTGAAGGAAGATATGCAGTGCATTTGAACCAAAGCAGATGTGTGCTGACAACTTAAATGCACAATCATGTTTGTGTTTTTTCATTCTTTCTTCCATCCTTTGTAATATCATATTAAATATTAAGGTAGCAGTTTATAATCAATGACTAATGACACAAGAAAAGGAAAAAAAAACAGTATACAAAGATGCTCCAGGTGAGGCTTGAACTCACAACCTCAGCATTGCTGAATAGATACTGTCTTATAAGTACCACGCGCTGACCAATTGCGCCACTGGAGCACTTTGCAGCATTAATTGGTTATGCTAGATGTGGATTTTATTCAATACAATCAGTACAGTCATAAGAATTGAAAAAGAAAATCATTTTTGGTGATGAATGATGAGCAACAAAGGAACATGCATGCCAGATGGCACTTGAATAAGCTGTCCACGGTGATAGAAAAGGTTTAAAAAACAACAACAACAATGTTATCATAATTAATGTCATATTTTAGCTTCTGTGGTCATTTTTTACAAGCTAAACACTGCAAGACTGTTTTACAGTTGAAGCAAGGATAAAATATCAACTCTAGTGATGAGACACTTGCTGTAATGACTTCCAACTCAGACGGGACTTAAACCCACAACCACTGGCTTAGGAGAACAGTGCCTTACCCATTATGCCAGTGGTGCTTACTGATGTTCTTATTTAAGACTGTTAGGTTTTTAATAGTCAATTATTTATTTTTGAGGAAAAAGTGAAGCTGTTTACTGTGTTCTTTGCATTACCAAGTCCAGCAAGAAATGTGCTGGTACTATCCAGAGCTGTCAGTATGGATTATCATGCTATATTGCAGAAAATCAATTTGATGCAACTGCTTTACCAACAGTATGTTAATCTTTTCCATTGCTGTTTTGTTGGCTGACTGAAGGAAGATATGCAGTGCATTTGAACCAAAGCAGATGTGTGCTGACAACTTAAATGCACAATCATGTTTGTGTTTTTTCTTTATTTCTTCCATCCTTTGTAATATCATATTAAATATTAAGGTAGCAGTTTATAATCAATAACTAATGACATAAGAAAAGGAAAAAAAAACAGTATACAAAGATGCTCCAGGTGAGGCTTGAACTCACAACCTCGGCATTGCTCAACAGATACTGTCTTATAAGTACCGCGTACTGTATGTTAATCTTTTCCGTTGCTGTTTTGTTGGCTGACTGAAGGAAGATAGAAAGATATAAGTACCGCGTACTGACCAATTGCGCCACTGGAGCACTTTGCAGCATTAAGTTGTTATGCTAGATGTGGATTTTATTCAATACAATCAGTACAGTCATAAGAATTGAAAAAGAAAATCATTTTTGGTGATGAATGATGAGCAACAAAGGAACATGCATGCCACAACCACTGGCTTAGGAGAACAGTGCCTTATCCATTATGCCAGTGGTGCTTACTGATGTCCTTATTTAAGACTGATAGGTTTTTAATAGTCAATTATTTATTTTTGAAAAAAAGTGAAGCTGTTTACTGTGTTCTTTGCATTACCAAGTCCAGCAAGAAATGTGCTGGTACTATCCAGAGCTGTCAGTATGGATTATCATGCTATATTGCAGAAAATCAATTTGATGCAACTGCTTTACCAACAGTATGTTAATCTTTTCCGTTGCTGTTTTGTTGGCTGACTGAAGGAAGATAGGAAGATATAAGTACCGCGTACTGACCAATTGCGCCACTGGAGCACTTTGCAGCATTAAGTTGTTATGCTAGATGTGGATTTTATTCAATACAATCAGTACAGTCATAAGAATTGAAAAAGAAAATCATTTTTGGTGATGAATGATGAGCAACAAAGGAACATGCATGCCAGATGGCACCTGAATAAGCTGTCCACGGTGATAGAAAAGTTTAAAAAACAACAACAACAATGTTATCATAAATAATGTAATATTTTAGCTTCTGTAGTCATTTTTTACAAGCTAAACACTGCAAGACTGTTTTACAGTTGAAGCAAGGATAAAATATCAACTCTAGTGATGAGACACTGCTGTAATGACTTCCAACTCAGATGGGACTTAAACCCACAACCACTGGCTTAGGAGAACAGTGCCTTATCCATTATGCCAGTGGTGCTTACTGATGTCCTTATTTAAGACTGATAGGTTTTTAATAGTCAATTATTTATTTTTGAAAAAAAGTGAAGCTGTTTACTGTGTTCTTTGCATTACCAAGTCCAGCAAGAAATGTGCTGGTACTATCCAGAGCTGTCAGTATGGATTATCATGCTATATAGCAGAAAATCAATTTGATGCAACTGCTTTACCAACAGTATGTTAATCTTTTCCGTTGCTGTTTTGTTGGCTGACTGAAGGAAGATATGCAGTGCATTTGAACCAAAGCAGATGTGTGCTGACTTCTTAAATGCACAATCATGTTTGTGTTTTTTCTTTCTTTCTTCCATCCTTTGTAATATCATATTAAATATTAAGGTAGCAGTTTATAATCAATGACTAATGACATAAGAAAAGGAAAAAAAAACAGTATACAAATATGCTCCAGGTAAGGCTTGAACTCACAACCTCGGCATTGCTCAACTGATACTGTCTTATTAGTACCGCGCGCTGACCAATTGCGCCAGTGGAGCACTTTGCAGCATTCATTGGTTATGCTAGATGTGGATTTTATTCAATACAATCAGTACAGTCATAAGAATTGAAAAAGAAAATCATTTTTGGTGATGAATGATGAGCAACAAAGGAACATGCATGCCAGATGGCACTTGAATAAGCTGTCTACGGTGATAGAAAATGTTTAAAAAACAACAACAACAATGTTATCATAATTAATGTCATATTTTAGCTTCTGTGGTCATTTTTTACAAGCTAAACACTGCAAGACTGTTTTACAGTTGAAGCAAGGATAAAATATCAACTCTAGTGATGAGACACTTGCTGTAATTACTTCCACCCCATATGGGACTTGGACCCCCTGGCTTAGGAGGGCGGTGACTTATCCATTATGCCAGTGGTGCTTACTGATGTTCTTATTTAAGACTGTTAGGTTTTTAATAGTCAATTATTTATTTTTGAGGAAAAAGTGAAGCTGTTTACTGTGTTCTTTGCATTACCAAGTCCAGCAAGAAATGTGCTGGTACTATCCAGAGCTGTCAGTATGGATTATCATGCTATATTGCAGAAAATCAATTTGATGCAACTGCTTTACCAACAGTATGTTAATCTTTTCCATTGCTGTTTTGTTGGCTGACTGAAGGTAGATATGCAGTGCATTTGACCAAAGCATATGTGTGCTGACAACTTAAATGCACAATGTTTGTGTTTTTTCTTTCTTTCTTCCATCCTTTGTAATATCATATTAAATATTAAGGTAGCAGTTTATAATCAATGACTAATGACATAAAAAAAGGAAAAAAAAAACATTATACAAAGCTGCTCCAGGTGAGGCTTGAACTCACAACCTCGGCATTGCTCAACAGATACTGTCTTATAAGTACCGCGCGCTGACCAATTGCGCCACTGGAGCACTTTGCAGCATTAATTGGTTATGCTAGATGTGGATTTTATTCAATACAATCAGTACAGTCATAAGAATTGAAAAAGAAAATCATTTTTGGTGATGAATGATGAGCAACAAAGGAACATGCATGCCAGATGGCACTTGAATAAGCTGTCCACTGTGATAGAAAAGGTTTAAAAAACAACAACAACAACAATGTTATCATAATTAATGTCATATTTTAGCTTCTGTGGTCATTTTTTACAAGCTAAACACTGCAAGACTGTTTTACAGTTGAAGCAAGGATAAAATATCAACTCTAGTGATGAGACACTTGCTGTAATGACTTCCACCCCATATAGGACTTGGACCCCCTGGCTTAGGAGGGCAGTGACTAATCCATTATGCCAGTGGTGCTTACTGATGTTCTTATTTAAGACTGTTAGGTTTTTAATAGTCAATTATTTATTTTTGAGGAAAAAGTGAAGCTGTTTAGTGTGTTCTTTGCATTACCAAGTCCAGCAAGAAATGTGCTGGTACTATCCAGAGCTGTCAGTATGGATTATCATGCTATATTGCAGAAAATCAATTTGATGCAACTGCTTTACCAACAGTATGTTAATCTTTTCCATTGCTGTTTTGTTGGCTGACTGAAGGAAGATATGCAGTGCATTTGAACCAAAGCAGATGTGTGCTGACAACTTAAATGCACAATCATGTTTGTGTTTTTTCATTCTTTCTTCCATCCTTTGTAATATCATATTAAATATTAAGGTAGCAGTTTATAATCAATAACTAATGACATAAGAAAAGGAAAAAAAAACAGTATATAAAGCTGCTCCAGGTGAGGCCTGAACTCACAACCTCGGCATTGCTCAATAGATACTGTTTTATAAGTACCGCGCGCTGACCAATTGCGCCACTGGAGCACTTTACAGCATTAATTGCTTATGCTAGATTTGGATTTTATTCAATACAATCAGTACAGTCATAAGAATTGAAAAAGAAAATCATTTTTGGTGATGAATGAAGAGCAACAAAGGAACATGCATGCCAGATGGCACTTGAATAAGCTGTCCACTGTGATAGAAAAGGTTTAAAAAACAACAACAATGTTATCATAATTAATGTCATATTTTAGCTTCTGTAGTCATTTTTTACAAGCTAAACACTGCAAGACTGTTTTACAGTTGAAGCAAGGATAAAATATCAACTCTAGTGATGAGACACTTGCTGTAATGACTTCCACCCCATATAGGACTTGGACCCCCTTGCTTAGGAGGGCAGTGACTTATCCATTATGCCAGTGGTGCTTACTGATGTTCTTATTTAAGACTGTTAGGTTTTTAATAGTCAATTATTTATTTTTGAGGAAAAAGTGAAGCTGTTTACTGTGTTCTTTGCATTACCAAGTCCAGCAAGAAATGTGCTGGTACTATCCAGAGCTGTCAGTATGGATTATCATGCTTTATTGCAGAAAATCAATTTGATGCAACTGCTTTACCAACAGTATGTTAATCTTTTCCATTGCTGTTTTATTGGCTGACTGAAGGAAGATATGCAGTGCATTTGAACCAAAGCAGATGTGTGCTGACAACTTAAATGCACAATCATGTTTGTGTTTTCTCTTTCTTTCTTCCATCCTTTGTAATATCATATTAAATATTAAGGTAGCAGTTTATAATCAATGACTAATGACATAAAAAAAGGAAAAAAAATATTATACAAAGCTGCTCCAGGTGAGGCTTGAACTCACAACCTCGGCATTGCTCAACAGGTACTGTCTTATAAGTACCGCGCGCTGACCAATTGCGCCACTGGAGCACTTTGCAGCATTAATTGGTTATGCTAGATGTGGATTTTATTCAATACAATCAGTACAGTCATAAGAATTGAAAAAGAAAATCATTTTTTGTGATGAATGATGAGCAACAAAGGAACATGCATGCCAGATGGCACTTGAATAAGCTGTCCACTGTGATAGAAAAGGTTTAAAAAACAACAACAACAACAACAATGTTATCATAATTAATGTCATATTTTAGCTTCTGTGGTCATTTTTTTACAAGCTAAACACTGCAAGACTGTTTTACAGTTGAAGCAAGGATAAAATATCAACTCTAGTGATGAGACACTTGCTGTAATGACTTCCACCCCATATAGGACTTGGACCCCCTGGCTTAGGAGGGCAGGGACTTATCCATTATGCCAGTGGTGCTTACTGATGTTCTTATTTAAGACTGTTAGGTTTTTAATAGTCAATTATTTATTTTTGAGGAAAAAGTGAAGCTGTTTACTGTGTTCTTTGCATTACCAAGTCTAGCAAGAAATGTGCTGGTTCTATCCAGAGCTGTCAGTATGGATTATCATGCTATATTGCAGAAAATCAATTTGATGCAACTGCTTTACCAACAGTATGTTAATCTTTTCCATTGCTGTTTTATTGGCTGACTGAAGGAAGATATGCAGTGCATTTGAACCAAAGCAGATGTGTGCTGACAACTTAAATGCACAATCATGTTTGTGTTTTTTCATTCTTTCTTCCATCCTTTGTAATATCATATTAAATATTAAGGTAGCAGTTTATAATCAATGACTAATGACACAAGAAAAGGAAAAAAAAACAGTATACAAAGATGCTCCAGGTGAGGCTTGAACTCACAACCTCAGCATTGCTGAATAGATACTGTCTTATAAGTACCACGCGCTGACCAATTGCGCCACTGGAGCACTTTGCAGCATTAATTGGTTATGCTAGATGTGGATTTTATTCAATACAATCAGTACAGTCATAAGAATTGAAAAAGAAAATCATTTTTGGTGATGAATGATGAGCAACAAAGGAACATGCATGCCAGATGGCACTTGAATAAGCTGTCCACGGTGATAGAAAAGGTTTAAAAAACAACAACAACAATGTTATCATAATTAATGTCATATTTTAGCTTCTGTGGTCATTTTTTACAAGCTAAACACTGCAAGACTGTTTTACAGTTGAAGCAAGGATAAAATATCAACTCTAGTGATGAGACACTTGCTGTAATGACTTCCAACTCAGACGGGACTTAAACCCACAACCACTGGCTTAGGAGAACAGTGCCTTACCCATTATGCCAGTGGTGCTTACTGATGTTCTTATTTAAGACTGTTAGGTTTTTAATAGTCAATTATTTATTTTTGAGGAAAAAGTGAAGCTGTTTACTGTGTTCTTTGCATTACCAAGTCCAGCAAGAAATGTGCTGGTACTATCCAGAGCTGTCAGTATGGATTATCATGCTATATTGCAGAAAATCAATTTGATGCAACTGCTTTACCAACAGTATGTTAATCTTTTCCATTGCTGTTTTGTTGGCTGACTGAAGGAAGATATGCAGTGCATTTGAACCAAAGCAGATGTGTGCTGACAACTTAAATGCACAATCATGTTTGTGTTTTTTCTTTATTTCTTCCATCCTTTGTAATATCATATTAAATATTAAGGTAGCAGTTTATAATCAATAACTAATGACATAAGAAAAGGAAAAAAAAACAGTATACAAAGATGCTCCAGGTGAGGCTTGAACTCACAACCTCGGCATTGCTCAACAGATACTGTCTTATAAGTACCGCGTACTGTATGTTAATCTTTTCCGTTGCTGTTTTGTTGGCTGACTGAAGGAAGATAGAAAGATATAAGTACCGCGTACTGACCAATTGCGCCACTGGAGCACTTTGCAGCATTAAGTTGTTATGCTAGATGTGGATTTTATTCAATACAATCAGTACAGTCATAAGAATTGAAAAAGAAAATCATTTTTGGTGATGAATGATGAGCAACAAAGGAACATGCATGCCACAACCACTGGCTTAGGAGAACAGTGCCTTATCCATTATGCCAGTGGTGCTTACTGATGTCCTTATTTAAGACTGATAGGTTTTTAATAGTCAATTATTTATTTTTGAAAAAAAGTGAAGCTGTTTACTGTGTTCTTTGCATTACCAAGTCCAGCAAGAAATGTGCTGGTACTATCCAGAGCTGTCAGTATGGATTATCATGCTATATTGCAGAAAATCAATTTGATGCAACTGCTTTACCAACAGTATGTTAATCTTTTCCGTTGCTGTTTTGTTGGCTGACTGAAGGAAGATAGGAAGATATAAGTACCGCGTACTGACCAATTGCGCCACTGGAGCACTTTGCAGCATTAAGTTGTTATGCTAGATGTGGATTTTATTCAATACAATCAGTACAGTCATAAGAATTGAAAAAGAAAATCATTTTTGGTGATGAATGATGAGCAACAAAGGAACATGCATGCCAGATGGCACCTGAATAAGCTGTCCACGGTGATAGAAAAGTTTAAAAAACAACAACAACAATGTTATCATAAATAATGTAATATTTTAGCTTCTGTAGTCATTTTTTACAAGCTAAACACTGCAAGACTGTTTTACAGTTGAAGCAAGGATAAAATATCAACTCTAGTGATGAGACACTGCTGTAATGACTTCCAACTCAGATGGGACTTAAACCCACAACCACTGGCTTAGGAGAACAGTGCCTTATCCATTATGCCAGTGGTGCTTACTGATGTCCTTATTTAAGACTGATAGGTTTTTAATAGTCATTTATTTATTTTTGAAAAAAAGTGAAGCTGTTTACTGTGTTCTTTGCATTACCAAGTCCAGCAAGAAATGTGCTGGTACTATCCAGAGCTGTCAGTATGGATTATCATGCTATATAGCAGAAAATCAATTTGATGCAACTGCTTTACCAACAGTATGTTAATCTTTTCCGTTGCTGTTTTGTTGGCTGACTGAAGGAAGATATGCAGTGCATTTGAACCAAAGCAGATGTGTGCTGACTTCTTAAATGCACAATCATGTTTGTGTTTTTTCTTTCTTTCTTCCATCTTTTGTAATATCATATTAAATATTAAGGTAGCAGTTTATAATCAATGACTAATGACATAAGAAAAGGAAAAAAAAAAGTATACAAATATGCTCCAGGTAAGGCTTGAACTCACAACCTCGGCATTGCTCAACTGATACTGTCTTATTAGTACCGCGCGCTGACCAATTGCGCCACTGGAGCACTTTGCAGCATTCATTGGTTATGCTAGATGTGGATTTTATTCAATACAATCAGTACAGTCATAAGAATTGAAAAAGAAAATCATTTTTGGTGATGAATGATGAGCAACAAAGGAACATGCATGCCAGATGGCACTTGAATAAGCTGTCTACGGTGATAGAAAATGTTTAAAAAACAACAACAACAATGTTATCATAATTAATGTCATATTTTAGCTTCTGTGGTCATTTTTTATAAGCTAAACACTGCAAGACTGTTTTACAGTTGAAGCAAGGATAAAATATCAACTCTAGTGATGAGACACTTGCTGTAATTACTTCCACCCCATATGGGACTTGGACCCCCTGGCTTAGGAGGGCGGTGACTTATCCATTATGCCAGTGGTGCTTACTGATGTTCTTATTTAAGACTGTTAGGTTTTTAATAGTCAATTATTTATTTTTGAGGAAAAAGTGAAGCTGTTTACTGTGTTCTTTGCATTACCAAGTCCAGCAAGAAATGTGCTGGTACTATCCAGAGCTGTCAGTATGGATTATCATGCTATATTGCAGAAAATCAATTTGATGCAACTGCTTTACCAACAGTATGTTAATCTTTTCCATTGCTGTTTTGTTGGCTGACTGAAGGTAGATATGCAGTGCATTTGACCAAAGCATATGTGTGCTGACAACTTAAATGCACAATGTTTGTGTTTTTTCTTTCTTTCTTCCATCCTTTGTAATATCATATTAAATATTAAGGTAGCAGTTTATAATCAATGACTAATGACATAAAAAAAGGAAAAAAAAAACATTATACAAAGCTGCTCCAGGTGAGGCTTGAACTCACAACCTCGGCATTGCTCAACAGATACTGTCTTATAAGTACCGCACGCTGACCAATTGCGCCACTGGAGCACTTTGCAGCATTAATTGGTTATGCTAGATGTGGATTTTATTCAATACAATCAGTACAGTCATAAGAATTGAAAAAGAAAATCATTTTTGGTGATGAATGATGAGCAACAAAGGAACATGCATGCCAGATGGCACTTGAATAAGCTGTCCACTGTGATAGAAAAGGTTTAAAAAACAACAACAACAACAATGTTATCATAATTAATGTCATATTTTAGCTTCTGTGGTCATTTTTTACAAGCTAAACACTGCAAGACTGTTTTACAGTTGAAGCAAGGATAAAATATCAACTCTAGTGATGAGACACTTGCTGTAATGACTTCCACCCCATATAGGACTTGGACCCCCTGGCTTAGGAGGGCAGTGACTAATCCATTATGCCAGTGGTGCTTACTGATGTTCTTATTTAAGACTGTTAGGTTTTTAATAGTCAATTATTTATTTTTGAGGAAAAAGTGAAGCTGTTTAGTGTGTTCTTTGCATTACCAAGTCCTGCAAGAAATGTGCTGGTACTATCCAGAGCTGTCAGTATGGATTATCATGCTATATTGCAGAAAATCAATTTGATGCAACTGCTTTACCAACAGTATGTTAATCTTTTCCATTGCTGTTTTGTTGGCTGACTGAAGGAAGATATGCAGTGCATTTGAACCAAAGCAGATGTGTGCTGACAACTTAAATGCACAATCATGTTTGTGTTTTTTCATTCTTTCTTCCATCCTTTGTAATATCATATTAAATATTAAGGTAGCAGTTTATAATCAATAACTAATGACATAAGAAAAGGAAAAAAAAACAGTATACAAAGATGCTCCAGGTGAGGCTTGAACTCACAACCTCGGCATTGCTCAACAGATACTGTCTTATAAGTACCGCGTACTGACCAATTGCGCCACTGGAGCACTTTGCAGCATTAAGTTGTTATGCTAGATGTGGATTTTATTCAATACAATCAGTACAGTCATAAGAATTGAAAAAGAAAATCATTTTTGGTGATGAATGATGAGCAACAAAGGAACATGCATGCCAGATGGCACTTGAATAAGCTGTCCACGGTGATAGAAAAGGTTTAAAAAACAACAACAACAATGTTATCATAAATAATGTAATATTTTAGCTTCTGTGGTCATTTTTTACAAGCTAAACACTGCAAGACTGTTTTACAGTTGAAGCAAGGATAAAATATCAACTCTAGTGATGAGACACTGCTGTAATGACTTCCAACTCAGATGGGACTTAAACCCACAACCACTGGCTTATGAGAACAGTGCCTTATCCATTATGCCAGTGGTGCTTACTGATGTCCTTATTTAAGACTGATAGGTTTTTAATAGTCAATTATTTATTTTTGAAAAAAAGTGAAGCTGTTTACTGTGTTCTTTGCATTACCAAGTCCAGCAAGAAATGTGCTGGTACTATCCAGAGCTGTCAGTATGGATTATCATGCTATATAGCAGAAAATCAATTTGATGCAACTGCTTTACCAACAGTATGTTAATCTTTTCCGTTGCTGTTTTGTTGGCTGACTGAAGGAAGATATGCAGTGCATTTGAACCAAAGCAGATGTGTGCTGACTTCTTAAATGCACAATCATGTTTGTGTTTTTTCTTTCTTTCTTCCATCCTTTGTAATATCATATTAAATATTAAGGTAGCAGTTTATAATCAATGACTAATGACATAAGAAAAAGAAAAAAAAACAGTATACAAATATGCTCCATGTAAGGCTTGAACTCACAACCTCGGCATTGCTCAACTGATACTGTCTTATTAGTACCACGCGCTGACCAATTGCGCCACTGGAGCACTTTGCAGCATTTATTGGTTATGCTAGATGTGGATTTTATTCAATACAATCAGTACAGTCATAAGAATTGAAAAAGAAAATCATTTTTGGTGATGAATGATGAGCAACAAAGGAACATGCATGCCAGATGGCACTTGAATAAGCTGTCTACGGTGATAGAAAATGTTTAAAAAACAACAACAACAATGTTATCATAATTAATGTCATATTTTAGCTTCTGTGGTCATTTTTTATAAGCTAAACACTGCAAGACTGTTTTACAGTTGAAGCAAGGATAAAATATCAACTCTAGTGATGAGACACTTGCTGTAATTACTTCCACCCCATATGGGACTTGGACCCCCTGGCTTAGGAGGGCGGTGACTTATCCATTATGCCAGTGGTGCTTACTGATGTTCTTATTTAAGACTGTTAGGTTTTTAATAGTCAATTATTTATTTTTGAGGAAAAAGTGAAGCTGTTTACTGTGTTCTTTGCATTACCAAGTCCAGCAAGAAATGTGCTGGTACTATCCAGAGCTGTCAGTATGGATTATCATGCTATATTGCAGAAAATCAATTTGATGCAACTGCTTTACCAACAGTATGTTAATCTTTTCCATTGCTGTTTTGTTGGCTGACTGAAGGTAGATATGCAGTGCATTTGACCAAAGCATATGTGTGCTGACAACTTAAATGCACAATGTTTGTGTTTTTTCTTTCTTTCTTCCATCCTTTGTAATATCATATTAAATATTAAGGTAGCAGTTTATAATCAATGACTAATGACATAAAAAAAGGAAAAAAAAAACATTATACAAAGCTGCTCCAGGTGAGGCTTGAACTCACAACCTCGGCATTGCTCAACAGATACTGTCTTATAAGTACCGCGCGCTGACCAATTGCGCCACTGGAGCACTTTGCAGCATTAATTGGTTATGCTAGATGTGGATTTTATTCAATACAATCAGTACAGTCATAAGAATTGAAAAAGAAAATCATTTTTGGTGATGAATGATGAGCAACAAAGGAACATGCATGCCAGATGGCACTTGAATAAGCTGTCCACTGTGATAGAAAAGGTTTAAAAAACAACAACAACAACAATGTTATCATAATTAATGTCATATTTTAGCTTCTGTGGTCATTTTTTACAAGCTAAACACTGCAAGACTGTTTTACAGTTGAAGCAAGGATAAAATATCAACTCTAGTGATGAGACACTTGCTGTAATGACTTCCACCCTATATAGGACTTGGACCCCCTGGCTTAGGAGGGCAGTGACTTATCCATTATGCCAGCGGTGCTTACTGATGTTCTTATTTAAGACTGTTAGGTTTTTAATAGTCAATTATTTATTTTTGAGGAAAAAGTGAAGCTGTTTAGTGTGTTCTTTGCATTACCAAGTCCAGCAAGAAATGTGCTGGTACTATCCAGAGCTGTCAGTATGGATTATCATGCTATATTGCAGAAAATCAATTTGATGCAACTTCTTTACCAACAGTATGTTAATCTTTTCCATTGCTGTTTTGTTGGCTGACTGAAGGAAGATATGCAGTGCATTTGAACCAAAGCAGATGTGTGCTGACAACTTAAATGCACAATCATGTTTGTGTTTTCTCTTTCTTTCTTCCATCCTTTGTAATATCATATTAAATATTAAGGTAGCAGTTTATAATCAATGACTAATGACATAAGAAAAGGAAAAAAAAACAGTATACAAAGATGCTCCAGGTGAGGCTTGAACTCACAACCTCGGCATTGCTCAACAGATACTGTCTTATAAGTACCGCGCGCTGACCAATTGTGTCACTGGAGCACTTTGCAGCATTAATTGGTTATGCTAGATGTGGATTTTATTCAATACAATCAGTACAGTCATAAGAATTGAAAAAGAAAATCATTTTTGGTGATGAATGATGAGCAACAAAGGAACATGCATGCCAGATGGCACTTGAATAAGCTGTCCACGGTGATAGAAAAGGTTTAAAAAACAACAACAACAATGTTATCATAATTAATGTCATATTTTAGCTTCTGTGGTCATTTTTTACAAGCTAAACACTGCAAGACTGTTTTACAGTTGAAGCAAGGATAAAATATCAACTCTAGTGATGAGACACTTGCTGTAATGACTTCCAACTCAGATGGGACTTAAACCCACAACCACTGGCTTAGGAGAACAGTGCCTTACCCATTATGCCAGTGGTGCTTACTGATGTTCTTATTTAAGACTGTTAGGTTTTTAATAGTCAATTATTTATTTTTGAAAAAAAGTGAAGCTGTTTACTGTGTTCTTTGCATTACCAAGTCCAGCAAGAAATGTGCTGGTACTATCCAGAGCTGTCAGTATGGATTATCATGCTATATTGCAGAAAATCAATTTTATGCAACTGCTTTACCAACAGTATGTTAATCTTTTCCGTTGCTGTTTTGTTGGCTGACTGAAGGAAGATATGCAGTGCATTTGAACCAAAGCAGATGTGTGCTGACAACTTAAATGCACAATCATGTTTGTGTTTTTTCTTTATTTCTTCCATCCTTTGTAATATCATATTAAATATTAAGGTAGCAGTTTATAATCAATAACTAATGACATAAGAAAAGGAAAAAAAAACAGTATACAAAGATGCTCCAGGTGAGGCTTGAACTCACAACCTCGGCATTGCTCAACAGATACTGTCTTATAAGTACCGCGTACTGACCAATTGCACCACTGGAGCACTTTGCAGCATTAAGTTGTTATGCTAGATGTGGATTTATTCAATACAATCAGTACAGTCATAAGAATTGAAAAAGAAAATCATTTTTGGTGATGAATGATGAGCAACAAAGGAACATGCATGCCAGATGGCACTTGAATAAGCTGTCTACGGTGATAGAAAAGGTTTAAAAAACAACAACAACAATGTTATCATAATTAATGTCATATTTTAGCTTCTGTGGTCATTTTTTACAAGCTAAACACTGCAAGACTGTTTTACAGTTGAAGCAAGGATAAAATATCAACTCTAGTGATGAGACACTTGCTGTAATTACTTCCACCCCATATGGGACTTGGACCCCCTGGCTTAGGAGGGCGGTGACTTATCCATTATGCCAGTGGTGCTTACTGATGTTCTTATTTAAGACTGTTAGGTTTTTAATAGTCAATTATTTATTTTTGAGGAAAAAGTGAAGCTGTTTACTGTGTTCTTTGCATTACCAAGTCCAGCAAGAAATGTGCTGGTACTATCCAGAGCTGTCAGTATGGATTATCATGCTATATTGCAGAAAATCAATTTGATGCAACTGCTTTACCAACAGTATGTTAATCTTTTCCATTGCTGTTTTGTTGGCTGACTGAAGGAAGATATGCAGTGCATTTGAACCAAAGCAGATGTGTGCTGACATCTTAAATGCACAATCATGTTTGTGTTTTTTCTTTATTTCTTCCATCCTTTGTAATATCATATTAAATATTAAGGTAGCAGTTTATAATCAATAACTAATGACATAAGAAAAGGAAAAAAAAACAGTATACAAAGATGCTCCAGGTGAGGCTTGAACTCACCACCTCAGCATTGCTCAACAGATACTGTCTTATAAGTACCGCGTACTGACCAATTGCGCCACTGGAGCACTTTGCAGCATTAAGTTGTTATGCTAGATGTGGATTTTATTCAATACAATCAGTACAGTCATAAGAATTGAAAAAGAAAATCATTTTTGGTGATGAATGATGAGCAACAAAGGAACATGCATGCCAGATGGCACTTGAATAAGCTGTCCACGGTGATAGAAAAGGTTTAAAAAACAACAACAACAATGTTATCATAAATAATGTAATATTTTAGCTTCTGTGGTCATTTTTTACAAGCTAAACACTGCAAGACTGTTTTACAGTTGAAGCAAGGATAAAATATCAACTCTAGTGATGAGACACTGCTGTAATGACTTCCAACTCAGATGGGACTTAAACCCACAACCACTGGCTTAGGAGAACAGTGCCTTATCCATTATGCCAGTGGTGCTTACTGATGTCCTTATTTAGGACTGATAGGTTTTTAATAGTCAATTATTTATTTTTGAAAAAAAGTGAAGCTGTTTACTGTGTTCTTTGCATTACCAAGTCCAGCAAGAAATGTGCTGGTACTATCCAGAGCTGTCAGTATGGATTATCATGCTATATTGCAGAAAATCAATTTGATGCAACTGCTTTACCAACAGTATGTTAATCTTTTCCGTTGCTGTTTTGTTGGCTGACTGAAGGAAGATATGCAGTGCATTTGAACCAAAGCAGATGTGTGCTGACAACTTAAATGCACAATCATAGTAACATAGTAACATAGTAACATAGTATCTGAGGTTGAAAAAAGACAATTGTCCATCGAGTTAAACCTATTTGTGGTGTCCTCTGCATGATGATTTGACTAAATAGTAACTATAATGCATGACTATGCACCATACCCCTGGATATCCTTATCCAATTGGAATTTATCTAACCCATTCTTAAAGGTGTTGACAGATTCCGCCATTACAACTCCCTCGGGCAGGGAATTCCAAACACGTATTGTCCTTACCGTGAAAAAGCCTTTACGCCGTATTGTGCGGAATCTCCTCTCCTCTAACCTGAGCGAGTGTCCACGAGTCCTCTGTGTTGATCTAACCAAAAACAGGTACCGCGCAAGCTCTGAGTATTGTCCCCATATATATTTGTAGATGTTGATCATATCCCCTCTTAGTCTCCGCTTTTCCAATGTAAACATGCCTAGTCTTTCAAGCCTTTCCTTGTATTCCATCGTCTCCATGCCCTTAATTAGTTTGGTCGCCCTCCTTTGTACCTTTTCAAGCTCCAGGATATCCTTTTTGTAGTACGGTGCCCAGAACTGTACACAGTATTCAAGGTGTGGCCTCACTAGTGATTTATATAATGGGAGTATAATACTCTCGTCCCTAGCATCAATACCCCGTTTTATGCATGCTAATATCTTATTAGCCTTCTTTGCTGCAGTCCTACTTTGGGTACTACTGCTTAGCTTGCTATCTATGAGGACACCTAAGTCCTTTTCCAGTACAGAATCCCCTAGTTTTACCCCATTTAGTAGGTAGGTGTAATTTTTTTTTTTTTTTGTGTTTTTTCTTTCTTTCTTCCATCCTTTGTAATATCATATTAAATATTAAGGTAGCAGTTTATAATCAATGACTAATGACATAAGAAAAGGAAAAAAAAAACAGTATACAAATATGCTCCAGGTAAGGCTTGAACTCACAACCTCAGCATTGCTCAACTGATACTGTCTTATTAGTACCGCGCGCTGACCAATTGCGCCACTGGAGCACTTTGCAGCATTCATTGGTTATGCTAGATGTGGATTTTATTCAATACAATCAGTACAGTCATAAGAATTGAAAAAGAAAATCATTTTTGGTGATGAATGATGAGCAACAAAGGAACATGCATGCCAGATGGCACTTAGAGCACTTTGCAGCATTAATTTGTTATGCTAGATGTGGATTTTATTCAATACAATCAGTACAGTCATAAGAATTGAAAAAGAAAATCATTTTTGGTGATGAATGATGAGCAACAAAGGAACATGCATGCCAGATGGCACTTGAATAAGCTGTCCACTGTGATAGAAAAGGTTTAAAAAACAACAACAACAATGTTATCATAATTAATGTCATATTTTAGCTTCTGTGGTCATTTTTTACAAGCTAAACACTGCAAGACTGTTTTACAGTTGAAGCAAGGATAAAATATCAACTCTAGTGATGAGACACTGCTGTAATGACTTCCAACTCAGATGGGACTTAAACCCACAACCACTGGCTTAGGAGAACAGTGCCTTATCCATTATGCCAGTGGTGCTTACTGATGTCCTTATTTAAGACTGATAGGTTTTTAATACTCAATTATTTATTTTTGAAAAAAAGTGAAGCTGTTTACTGTGTTCTTTGCATTACCAAGTCCAGCAAGAAATGTGCTGGTACTATCCAGAGCTGTCAGTATGGATTATCATGCTATATTGCAGAAAATCAATTTGATGCAACTGCTTTACCAACAGTATGTTAATCTTTTCCATTGCTGTTTTGTTGGCTGACTGAAGGAAGATATGCAGTGCATTTGAACCAAAGCAGATGTGTGCTGACAACTTAAATGCACAATCATGTTTGTGTTTTTTCTTTCTTTCTTCCATCCTTTGTAATATCATATTAAATATTAAGGTAGCAGTTTATAATCAATGACTAATGACATAAGAAAAGGAAAAAAAAACAGTATACAAATATGCTCCAGGTAAGGCTTGAACTCACAACCTCGGCATTGCTCAACTGATACTGTCTTATTAGTACCGCGCGCTGACCAATTGCGCCACTGGAGCACTTTGCAGCGTTAATTGGTTATGCTAGATGTGGATTTTATTCAATACAATCAGTACAGTCATAAGAATTGAAAAAGAAAATCATTTTTGGTGATGAATGATGAGCAACAAAGGAACATGCATGCCAGATGGCACTTGAATAAGCTGTATACGGTGACAGAAAAGGTTTAAAAAACAACAACAACAATGTTATCATAATTAATGTCATATTTTAGCTTCTGTGGTCATTTTTTACAAGCTAAACACTGCAAGACAGTTTTACAGTTGAAGCAAGGATAAAATATCAACTCTAGTGATGAGACACTTGCTGTAATTACTTCCACCCCATATGGGACTTGGACCCCCTGGCTTAGGAGGGCGGTGACTTATCCATTATGCCAGTGGTGCTTACTGATGTTCTTATTTAAGACTGTTAGGTTTTTAATAGTCAATTATTTATTTTTGAGGAAAAAGTGAAGCTGTTTACTGTGTTCTTTGCATTACCAAGTCCAGCAAGAAATGTGCTGGTACTATCCAGAGCTGTCAGTATGGATTATCATGCTATATTGCAGAAAATCAATTTGATGCAACTGCTTTACCAACAGTATGTTAATCTTTTCCATTGCTGTTATGTTGGCTGACTGAAGGAAGATATGCAGTGCATTTGAACCAAAGCATATGTGTGCTGACAACTTAAATGCACAATCATGTTTGTGTTTTTTCTTTCTTTCTTCCATCCTTTGTAATATCATATTAAATATTAAGGTAGCAGTTTATAATCAATGACTAATGACATAAAAAAAGGAAAAAAAAAACATTATACAAAGCTGCTCCAGGTGAGGCTTGAACTCACAACCTCGGCATTGCTCAACAGTTACTGTCTTATAAGTACCGTGCGCTGACCAATTGCGCCACTGGAGCACTTTGCAGCATTAATTGGTTATGCTAGATGTGGATTTTATTCAATACAATCAGTACAGTCATAAGAATTGAAAAATAAAATAATTTTTGGTGATGAATGATGAGCAACAAAGGAACATGCATGCCAAATGGCACTTGAATAAGCTGTCCACTGTGATAGAAAAGGTTTAAAAAACAACAACAACAACAATGTTATCATAATTAATGTCATATTTTAGCTTCTGTGGTCATTTTTTACAAGCTAAACACTGCAAGACTGTTTTACAGTTGAAGCAAGGATAAAATATCAACTCTAGTGATGAGACACTTGCTGTAATGACTTCCACCCCATATAGGACTTGGACCCCCTGGCTTAGGAGGGCAGGGACTTATCCATTATGCCAGTGGTGCTTACTGATGTTCTTATTTAAGACTGTTAGGTTTTTAATAGTCAATTATTTATTTTTGAGGAAACAGTGAAGCTGTTTACTGTGTTCTTTGCATTACCAAGTCCAGCAAGAAATGTGCTGGTACTATCCAGAGCTGTCAGTATGGATTATCATGCTACAGTATATTGCAGAAAATCAATTTGATGCAACTGCTTTACCAACAGTATGTTAATCTTTTCCATTGCTGTTTTGTTGGCTGACTGAAGGAAGATATGCAGTGCATTTGAACCAAAGCATATGTGTGCTGACAACTTAAATGCACACTCATGTTTGTGTTTTTTCTTTCTTTCTTCCATCCTTTGTAATATCATATTAAATATTAAGGTAGCAGTTTATAATCAATGACTAATGACATAAAAAAAAGGAAAAAAAAAACATTATACAAAGTGCTCCAGGTGAGGCTTGAACTCACAACCTCGGCATTGCTCAACAAATACTGTCTTATAAGTACCGCGCGCTGACCAATTGCGCCACTGGAGCACTTTGCAGCATTAATTGGTTATGCTAGATGTGGATTTTATTCAATACAATCAGTACAGTCATAAGAATTGAAAAAAAATATCATTTTTGGTGATGAATGATGAGCAACAAAGGAACATGCATGCCAGATGGCACTTGAATAAGCTGTCCACTGTGATAGAAAAGGTTTAAAAAACAACAACAACAACAACAATGTTATCATAATTAATGTCATATTTTAGCTTCTGTGGTCATTTTTTACAAGCTAAACACTGCAAGACTGTTTTACAGTTGAAGCAAGGATAAAATATCAACTCTAGTGATGAGACACTTGCTGTAATGACTTCCACCCAATATAGGACTTGGACCCCCTGGCTTAGGAGGGCAGTGACTTATCCATTATGCCAGTGGTGCTTACTGATGTTCTTATTTAAGACTGTTAGGTTTTTAATAGTCAATTATTTATTTTTGAGGAAAAAGGGAAGCTGTTTACTGTGTTCTTTGCATTACCAAGTCCAGCAAGAAATGTGCTGGTACTATCCAGAGCTGTCAGTATGGATTATCATGCTATATTGCAGAAAATCAATTTGATGCAACTGCTTTACCAACAGTATGTTAATCTTTTCCATTGCTGATTTATTGGCTGACTGAAGGAAGATATGCAGTGCATTTGAACCAAAGCAGATGTGTGCTGACAACTTAAATGCACAATCATGTTTGTGTTTTTTCATTCTTTCTTCCATCCTTTGTAATATCATATTAAATATTAAGGTAGCAGTTTATAATCAATGACTAATGACACAAGAAAAGGAAAAAAAACAGTATACAAAGATGCTCCAGGTGAGGCTTGAACTCACAACCTCAGCATTGCTGAACAGATACTGTCTTATAAGTACCGCGCGCTGACCAATTGCGCCACTGGAGCACTTTGCAGCATTAATTGGTTATGCTAGATGTGGATTTTATTCAATACAATCAGTACAGTCATAAGAATTGAAAAAGAAAATCATTTTTGGTGATGAATGAAGAGCAACAAAGGAACATGCATGCCAGATGGCACTTGAATAAGCTGTCCACTGTGATAGAAAAGGTTTAAAAAACAACAACAACAATGTTATCATAATTAATGTAATATTTTAGCTTCTGTGGTCATTTTTTACAAGCTAAACACTGCAAGACTGTTTTACAGTTGAAGCAAGGATAAAATATCAACTCTAGTGATGAGACACTTGCTGTAATGACTTCCAACTCAGACGGGACTTAAACCCACAACCACTGGCTTAGGAGAAAAGTGCCTTACCCATTATGCCAGTGGTGCTTACTGATGTTCTTATTTAAGACTGTTAGGTTTTTAATAGTCAATTATTTATTTTTGAGGAAAAAGTGAAGCTGTTTACTGTGTTCTTTGCATTACCAAGTCCAGCAAGAAATGTGCTGGTACTATCCAGAGCTGTCAGTATGGATTATCATGCTATATTGCAGAAAATCAATTTGATGCAACTGCTTTACCAACAGTATGTTAATCTTTTCCATTGCTGTTTTGTTGGCTGACTGAAGGAAGATATGCAGTGCATTTGAACCAAAGCAGATGTGTGCTGACAACTTAAATGCACAATCATGTTTGTGTTTTTTCTTTATTTCTTCCATCCTTTGTAATATCATATTAAATATTAAGGTAGCAGTTTATAATCAATGACTAATGACATAAGAAAAGGAAAAAAAAACAGTATACAAAGATGCTCCAGGTGAGGCTTGAACTCACAACCTCGGCATTGCTCAACAGATACTGTCTTATAAGTACCACGTGCTGACCAATTGCGCCACTGGAGCACTTTGCAGCACTAATTGGTTATGCTAGATGTGGATTTTATTCAATACAATCAGTACAGTCATAAGAATTGAAAAAGAAAATCATTTTTGGTGATGAATGATGAGCAACAAAGGAACATGCATGCCAGATGGCACTTGAATAAGCTGTCCACGGTGATAGAAAAGGTTTAAAAAACAACAACAACAATGTTATCATAATTAATGTAATATTTTAGCTTCTGCGGTCATTTTTTACAAGCTAAACACTGCAAGACTGTTTTACAGTTGAAGCAAGGATAAAATATCAACTCTAGTGATGAGACACTGCTGTAATGACTTCCAACTCAGATGGGACTTAAACCCACAACCACTGGCTTAGGAGAACAGTGCCTTATCCATTATGCCAGTGGTGCTTACTGATGTCCTTATTTAAGACTGATAGGTTTTTAATAGTCAATTATTTATTTTTGAATAAAAGTGAAGCTGTTTACTGTGTACTTTGCATTACCAAGTCCAGCAAGGAATGTGCTGGTACTATCCAGAGCTGTCAGTATGGATTATCATGCTATATTGCAGAAAATCAATTTGATGCAACTGCTTTACCAACAGTATGTTAATATTTTCCATTGCTGTTTTGTTGGCTGACTGAAGGAAGATATGCAGTGCATTTGAACCAAAGCAGATGTGTGCTGACAACTTAAATGCACAATCATGTTTGTGTTTTTTCTTTCTTTCTTCCATCCTTTGTAATATCATATTAAATATTAAGGTAGCAGTTTATAATCAATGACTAATGACATAAGAAAAGGAAAAAAAAACAGTATACAAAAATGCTCCAGGTAAGGCCTGGACTCACAACCTCGGCATTGCTCAACTGATACTGTCTTATTAGTACCGCGCGCTGACCAATTGCGCCACTGGAGCACTTTGCAGCATTCATTGGTTATGCTAGATGTGGATTTTATTCAATACAATCAGTACAGTCATAAGAATTGAAAAAGAAAATCATTTTTGGTGATGAATGATAAGCAACAAAGGAACATGCATGCCAGATGGCACTTGAATAAGCTGTCTACGGTGATAGAAAAGGTTTAAAAAACAACAACAACAATGTTATCATAATTAATGTCATATTTTAGCTTCTGTGGTCATTTTTTACAAGCTAAACACTGCAAGACTGTTTTACAGTTGAAGCAAGGATAAAATATCAACTCTAGTGATGAGACACTTGCTGTAATGACTTCCACCCCATATGGGACTTGGACCCCCTGGCTTAGGAGGGCGGTGACTTATCCATTATGCCAGTGGTGCTTACTGATGTTCTTATTTAAGACTGTTAGGTTTTTAATAGTCAATTATTTATTTTTGAGGAAAAAGTGAAGCTGTTTACTGTGTTCTTTGCATTACCAAGTCCAGCAAGAAATGTGCTGGTACTATCCAGAGCTGTCAGTATGGATTATCATGCTATATTGCAGAAAATCAATTTGATGCAACTGCTTTACCAACAGTATGTTAATCTTTTCCATTGCTGTTTTGTTGGCTGACTGAAGGAAGATATGCAGTGCATTTGAACCAAAGCATATGTGTGCTGACAACTTAAATGCACAATCATGTTTGTGTTTTTTCTTTCTTTCTTCCATCCTTTGTAATATCATATTAAATATTAAGGTAGCAGTTTATAATCAATGACTAATGACATAAAAAAAGGAAAAAAAAACATTATACAAAGCTGCTCCAGGTGAGGCTTGAACTCACAACCTCGGCATTGCTCAACAGATACTGTCTTATAAGTACCGTGCGCTGACCAATTGCGCCACTGGAGCACTTTGCAGCATTAATTGGTTATGCTAGATATGGATTTTATTCAATACAATCAGTACAGTCATAAGAATTGAAAAAGAAAATCATTTTTGGTGATGAATGATGAGCAACAAAGGAACATGCATGCCAGATGGCACTTGAATAAGCTGTCCACTGTGATAGAAAAGGTTTAAAAAACAACAACAACAACAACAATGTTATCATAATTAATGTCATATTTTAGCTTCTGTGGTCATTTTTTACAAGCTAAACACTGCAAGACTGTTTTACAGTTGAAGCAAGGATAAAATATCAACTCTAGTGATGAGACACTTGCTGTAATGACTTCCACCCCATATAGGACTTGGACCCCCTGGCTTAGGAGGGCAGGGACTTATCCATTATGCCAGTGGTGCTTACTGATGTTCTTATTTAAGACTGTTAGGTTTTTAATAGTCAATTATTTATTTTTGAGGAAACAGTGAAGCTGTTTACTGTGTTCTTTGCATTACCAAGTCCAGCAAGAAATAAGCTGGTACTATCCAGAGCTGTCAGTATGGATTATCATGCTACAGTATATTGCAGAAAATCAATTTGATGCAACTGCTTTACCAACAGTATGTTAATCTTTTCCATTGCTGTTTTGTTGGCTGACTGAAGGAAGATATGCAGTGCATTTGAACCAAAGCATATGTGTGCTGACAAATTAAATGCACAATCATGTTTGTGTTTTTTCTTTCTTTCTTCCATCCTTTGTAATATCATATTAAATATTAAGGTAGCAGTTTATAATCAATGACTAATGACATAAAAAAAAAGAAAAAAATCATTATACAAAGCTGCTCCAGGTGAGGCTTGAACTCACAACCTCGGCATTGCTCAACAGATACTGTCTTATAAGTACCGCGCGCTGACCAATTGCGCCACTGGAGCACTTTGCAGCATTAATTGGTTATGCTAGATGTGGATTTTATTCAATACAATCAGTACAGTCATAAGAATTGAAAAAGAAAATCATTTTTGGTGATGAATGATGAGCAACAAAGGAACATGCATGCCAGATGGCACTTGAATAAGCTGTCCACGGTGATATAAAAGGTTTAAAAAACAACAACAACAACAACAATGTTATCATAATTAATGTCATATTTTAGCTTCTGTGGTCATTTTTTACAAGCTAAACACTGCAAGACTGTTTTACAGTTGAAGCAAGGATAAAATATCAACTCTAGTGATGAGATACTTGCTGTAATGACTTCCACCCCATATAGGACTTGGACCCCCTGGCTTAGGAGGGCAGTGACTTATCCATTATGCCAGTGGTGCTTACTGATGTTCTTATTTAAGACTGTTAGGTTTTTAATAGTCAATTATTTATTTTTGAGGAAAAAGTGAAGCTGTTTACTGTGTTCTTTGCATTACCAAGTCCAGCAAGAAATGTGCTGGTACTATCCAGAGCTGTCAGTATGGATTATCATGCTATATTGCAGAAAATCAATTTGATGCAACTGCTTTACCAACAGTATGTTAATCTTTTCCATTGCTGTTTTGTTGGCTGACTGAAGGAAGATATGCAGTGCATTTGAACCAAAGCAGATGTGTGCTGACAACTTAAATGCAGAATCATGTTTGTGTTTTCTCTTTCTTTCTTCCATCCTTTGTAATATCATATTAATATTAAGGTAGCAGTTTATAATCAATGACTAATGACATAAGAAAAGGAAAAAAAACTGTATACAAAGATGCTCCAGTTGAGGCTTGAACTCACAACCTCGGCATTGCTCAACAGATACTGTCTTATAAGTACCGCACGCTGACCAATTGTGTCACTGGAGCACTTTGTAGCATTAATTGGTTATGCTAGATGTGGATTTTATTCAATACAATCAGTACAGTCATAAGAATTGAAAAAGAAAATCATTTTTGGTGATGAATGATGAGCAACAAAGGAACATGCATGCCAGATGGCACTTGAATAAGCTGTCCACGGTGATAGAAAAGGTTTAAAAAACAACAACAACAATGTTATCATAATTAATGTCATATTTTAGATTCTGTGGTCATTTTTTACAAGCTAAACACTGCAAGACTGTTTTACAGTTGAAGCAAGGATAAAATATCAACTCTAGTGATGAGACACTTGCTGTAATGACTTCCAACTCAGACGGGACTTAAACCCACAACCACTGGCTTAGGAGAACAGTGCCTTATCCATTATGCCAGTGGTGCTTACTGATGTCCTTATTTAAGACTGATACGTTTTTAATAGTCAATTATTTATTTTTGAAAAAAAGTGAAGCTGTTTACTGTGTTCTTTGCATTACCAAGTCCAGCAAGAAATGTGCTGGTACTATCCAGAGCTGTCAGTATGGATTATCATGCTATATTGCAGAAAATCAATTTGATGCAACTGCTTTACCAACAGTATGTTAATCTTTTCCATTGCTGTTTTGTTGGCTGACTGAAGGAAGATATGCAGATTTGTGCTGACAACTTAAATGCACAATCATGTTTGTGTTTTTTCATTCTTTCTTCCATCCTTTGTAATATCATATTAAATATTAAGGTAGCAGTTTATAATCAATGATTAATGACATAAGAAAAGGAAAAAAAAACAGTATACAAAGATGCTCCAGGTGAGACTTGAACTCACAACCTCGGCATTGCTCAACAGATACTGTGTTATAAGTATCGTACGCTGATCAATTGCGCCACTGGAGCACTTTGCAGCATTGTTTGGTTATGCTAGATGTGGATTTTATTCAATACAATCAGTACAGTCATAAGAATTGAAAAAGAAAATCATTTTTGGTGATGAATGATGAGCAACAAAGGAACATGCATGCCAGATGGCACTTGAATAAGCTGTCCACGGTGATAGAAAAGGTTTAAAAAACAACAACAACAATGTTATCATAATTAATGTCATATTTTAGCTTCTGTGGTCATTTTTTACAAGCTAAACACTGCAAGACTGTTTTACAGTTGAAGCAAGGATAAAATATCAACTCTAGTGATGAGACACTTACTGTAATGACTTCCAACTCAGACGGGACTTAAACCCACAACCACTGGCTTAGGAGAACAGTGCCTTACCCATTATGCCAGTGGTGCTTACTGATGTTCTTATTTAAGACTGTTAGTTTTAAAAGTCAATTATTTATTTTTTGAGAAAAAAGTGAAGCTGTTTACTGTGTTCTTTGCATTACCAAGTCCAGCAAGAAATGTGCTGGTACTATCCAGAGCTGTCAGTATGGATTATCATGCTATATTGCAGAAAATCAATTTCATGCAACTGCTTTACCTACAGTATGTAAATCTTTTCCATTGCTGTTTTGTTGGCTGACTGAAGGAAGATATGCAGATGTGTGCTGACAACTTAAATGCACAATCATGTTTGTGTTTTTTCTTTCTTTCTTCCCTCCTTTGTAATATCATATTAAATATTAAGGTAGCAGTTTACAATCAATGACTAACGACATAAGAAAAGAAAAAAAAAACAGTATACAAAGATGCTCCAGGTGAGGCTTGAACTCCCAACCTCAGAATTGCTCAACAGATACTGTTTTATAAGTACCGCACGCTGACCAATTGCACCACTGAAGCACTTTGCAGCATTGATTGGTTATGCTAGATGTGGATTTTATTCAATACAATCAGTACAGTCATAAGAATCTAAAAAGAAAATCATTTTTGGTGATGAATGATGAGCAACAAAGGAACATGCATGCCAGATGGCACTTGAATAAGCTGTCCACGGTGATAAAAAAGGTTTACAAAACAACAACAACAATGTTATCATAATTAATGTCATATTTTAGCTTCTGTGGTCATTTTTTACAAGCTAAACACTGCAAGACTGTTTTACAGTTGAAGTAAGGATAAAATATCAACTCTAGTGATGAGACACTTGCTGTAATGACTTCCACCCCATATGGAACTTGGACCCCCTGGCTTAGGAGGGCAGTGACTTATCCATTATGCCAGTGGTGCTTACTGATGTTCTTATTTAAGACTGTTAGGTTTTTAATAGTCAATTATTTATTTTTGAGGAAAAAGTGAAGCTGTTTACTGTGTTCTTTGCATTACCAAGTCCAGCAAGAAATGTGCTGGTACTATCCAGAGCTGTCAGTATGGATTATCATGCTATATTGCAGAAAATCAATTTGATGCAACTGCTTTACCAACAGTATGTTAATCTTTTCCATTGCTGTTTTGTTGGCTGACTGAAGGAAGATATGCAGTGCATTTGAACCAAAGCAGATGTGTGCTGACAACTTAAATGCACAATCATGTTTGTGTTTTTTCTTTCTTTCTTCCAACCTTTGTAATATCATATTAAATATTAAGGTAGCAGTTTATAATCAATGACTAATGACATAAAAAAAGGAAAAAAAACAGTATACAAAGATGCTCCACGTGAGGCTTGAACTCACAACCTCGGCATTGCTCAGCAAATACTGTCTTATTAGTATCGCGCACTGACCAATTGCACCACTGGAGCACTTTGCAGCATTAGTTGGTTATGCTAGATGTGGATTTTATTCAATACAATCAGTACAGTCATAAGAATTGAAAAAGAAAATCATTTTTGGTGATGAATGATGAGCAACAAAGGAACATGCATGCCAGATGGCACTTGAATAAGCTGTCCACGGTGATAGAAAAGGTTTAAAAAACAACAACAACAATGGTATCATAATTAATGTCATATTTTAGCTTCTGTGGTCATTTTTTACAAGCTAAACACTGCAAGACTGTTTTACAGTTGAAGCAAGGATAAAATATCAACTCTAGTGATGAGACACTTGCTGTAATGACTTCCAACTCAGACGGGACTTAAACCCACAACCACTGGCTTAGGAGAACAGTGCCTTATCCATTATGCCAGTGGTGCTTACTGATGTTCTTATTTAAGACTGTTAGGTTTTTAATAGTCAATTATTTATTTTTTGAGGAAAAAGTGAAGCTGTTTACTGTGTTCTTTGCATTACCAAGTCCAGCAAGAAATGTGCTGGTACTATCCAGAGCTGTCAGTATGGATTATCATGCTATATTGCAGAAAATCAATTTGATGCAACTGCTTTACCAACAGTATGTTAATCTTTTCCATTGCTGTTTTGTTGGCTGACTGAAGGAAGATATGCAGTGCATTTGAACCAAAGCAGATGTGTGCTGACAACTTAAATGCACAATCATGTTTGTGTTTTTTCTTTCTTTCTTCCAACCTTTGTAATATCATATTAAATATTAAGGTAGCAGTTTATAATCAATGACTAATGACATAAAAAAAGGAAAAAAAACAGTATACAAAGATGCTCCAGGTGAGGCTTGAACTCACAACCTCGGCATTGCTCAACAAATACTGTCTTATTAGTATCGCGCACTGACCAATTGCACCACTGGAGCACTTTGCAGCATTAGTTGGTTATGCTAGATGTGGATTTTATTCAATACAATCAGTACAGTCATAAGAATTGAAAAAGAAAATCATTTTTGGTGATGAATGATGAGCAACAAAGGAACATGCATGCCAGATGGCACTTAAATAAGCTGTCCACGGTGATAGAAAAGGTTTAAAAAACAACAACAACAATGTTATCATAATTAATGTCATATTTTAGCTTCTGTGGTCATTTTTTACAAGCTAAACACTGCAAGACTGTTTTACAGTTGAAGCAAGGATAACATATCAACTCTAGTGATGAGACACTTGCTGTAATTACTTCCACCCCATATGGGACTTGGACCCCCTGGCTTAGGAGGGCAGTGACTTATCCATTATGCCAGTGGTGCTTACTGATGTTCTTATTTAAGACTGTTAGGTTTTTAATAGTCAATTATTTATTTTTGAGGAAAAAGTGAAGCTGTTTACTGTATTCTTTGCATTACCAAGTCCAGCAAAAAATGTGCTGGTACTATCCAGAGCTGTCAGTATGGATTATCATGCTATATTGCAGAAAATCAATTTGATGCAACTGCTTTACCAACAGTATGTTAATCTTTTCCATTGCTGTTTTGTTGGCTGACTGAAGGAAGATATGCAGTGCATTTGAACCAAAGCAGATGTGTGCTGACAACTTAAATGCAGAATCATGTTTGTGTTTTCTCTTTCTTTCTTCCATCCTTTGTAATATCATATTAATATTAAGGTAGCAGTTTATAATCAATGACTAATGACATAAGAAAAGGAAAAAAAAACAGTATACAAAGATGCTCCAGGTGAGGCTTGAACTCACAACCTCGGCATTGCTCAACAGATACTGTCTTATAAGTACCGCGCGCTGACCAATTGTGTCACTGGAGCACTTTGTAGCATTAATTGGTTATGCTAGATGTGGATTTTATTCAATACAATCAGTACAGTCATAAGAATTGAAAAAGAAAATCATTTTTGGTGATGAATGATGAGCAACAAAGGAACATGCATGCCAGATGGCACTTGAATAAGCTGTCCACGGTGATAGAAAAGGTTTAAAAAACAACAACAACAATGTTATCATAATTAATGTCATATTTTAGATTCTGTGGTCATTTTTTACAAGCTAAACACTGCAAGACTGTTTTACAGTTGAAGCAAGGATAAAATATCAACTCTAGTGATGAGACACTTGCTGTAATGACTTCCAACTCAGACGGGACTTAAACCCACAACCACTGGCTTAGGAGAACAGTGCCTTATCCATTATGCCAGTGGTGCTTACTGATGTCCTTATTTAAGACTGATACGTTTTTAATAGTCAATTATTTATTTTTGAAAAAAAGTGAAGCTGTTTACTGTGTTCTTTGCATTACCAAGTCCAGCAAGAAATGTGCTGGTACTATCCAGAGCTGTCAGTATGGATTATCATGCTATATTGCAGAAAATCAATTTGATGCAACTGCTTTACCAACAGTATGTTAATCTTTTCCATTGCTGTTTTGTTGGCTGACTGAAGGAAGATATGCAGTGCATTTGAACCAAAGCATATGTGTGCTGACAACTTAAATGCACAATCATGTTTGTGTTTTTTCTTTCTTTCTTCCATCCTTTGTAATATCATATTAAATATTAAGGTAGCAGTTTATAATCAATGACTAATGACAAGGGAAAAAAACAGTATACAAAGATGTTCCAGGTGAGGCTTGAACTCAAAACCTCGGCATTGCTCAACAGATACTGTCTTATAAGTACCGTGCGCTGACCAATTGCGCCACTGGAGCACTTTGCAGCATTAATTGGTTATGCTAGATGTGGATTTTATTCAATACAATCAGTACAGTCATAAGAATTGAAAAATAAAATAATTTTTGGTGATGAATGATGAGCAACAAAGGAACATGCATGCCAAATGGCACTTGAATAAGCTGTCCACTGTGATAGAAAAGGTTTAAAAAACAACAACAACAACAATGTTATCATAATTAATGTCATATTTTAGCTTCTGTGGTCATTTTTTACAAGCTAAACACTGCAAGACTGTTTTACAGTTGAAGCAAGGATAAAATATCAACTCTAGTGATGAGACACTTGCTGTAATGACTTCCACCCCATATAGGACTTGGACCCCCTGGCTTAGGAGGGCAGGGACTTATCCATTATGCCAGTGGTGCTTACTGATGTTCTTATTTAAGACTGTTAGGTTTTTAATAGTCAATTATTTATTTTTGAGGAAACAGTGAAGCTGTTTACTGTGTTCTTTGCATTACCAAGTCCAGCAAGAAATGTGCTGGTACTATCCAGAGCTGTCAGTATGGATTATCATGCTACAGTATATTGCAGAAAATCAATTTGATGCAACTGCTTTACCAACAGTATGTTAATCTTTTCCATTGCTGTTTTGTTGGCTGACTGAAGGAAGATATGCAGTGCATTTGAACCAAAGCATATGTGTGCTGACAACTTAAATGCACACTCATGTTTGTGTTTTTTCTTTCTTTCTTCCATCCTTTGTAATATCATATTAAATATTAAGGTAGCAGTTTATAATCAATGACTAATGACATAAAAAAAAGGAAAAAAAAAACATTATACAAAGTGCTCCACGTGAGGCTTGAACTCACAACCTCGGCATTGCTCAACAAATACTGTCTTATAAGTACCGCGCGCTGACCAATTGCGCCACTGGAGCACTTTGCAGCATTAATTGGTTATGCTAGATGTGGATTTTATTCAATACAATCAGTACAGTCATAAGAATTGAAAAAAAATATCATTTTTGGTGATGAATGATGAGCAACAAAGGAACATGCATGCCAGATGGCACTTGAATAAGCTGTCCACTGTGATAGAAAAGGTTTAAAAAACAACAACAACAACAACAATGTTATCATAATTAATGTCATATTTTAGCTTCTGTGGTCATTTTTTACAAGCTAAACACTGCAAGACTGTTTTACAGTTGAAGCAAGGATAAAATATCAACTCTAGTGATGAGACACTTGCTGTAATGACTTCCACCCAATATAGGACTTGGACCCCCTGGCTTAGGAGGGCAGTGACTTATCCATTATGCCAGTGGTGCTTACTGATGTTCTTATTTAAGACTGTTAGGTTTTTAATAGTCAATTATTTATTTTTGAGGAAAAAGGGAAGCTGTTTACTGTGTTCTTTGCATTACCAAGTCCAGCAAGAAATGTGCTGGTACTATCCAGAGCTGTCAGTATGGATTATCATGCTATATTGCAGAAAATCAATTTGATTCAACTGCTTTACCAACAGTATGTTAATCTTTTCCATTGCTGATTTATTGGCTGACTGAAGGAAGATATGCAGTGCATTTGAACCAAAGCAGATGTGTGCTGACAACTTAAATGCACAATCATGTTTGTGTTTTTTCATTCTTTCTTCCATCCTTTGTAATATCATATTAAATATTAAGGTAGCAGTTTATAATCAATGACTAATGACACAAGAAAAGGAAAAAAAACAGTATACAAAGATGCTCCAGGTGAGGCTTGAACTCACAACCTCAGCATTGCTGAACAGATACTGTCTTATAAGTACCGTGCGCTGACCAATTGCGCCACTGGAGCACTTTGCAGCATTAATTGGTTATGCTAGATGTGGATTTTATTCAATACAATCAGTACAGTCATAAGAATTGAAAAAGAAAATCATTTTTGGTGATGAATGAAGAGCAACAAAGGAACATGCATGCCAGATGGCACTTGAATAAGCTGTCCACTGTGATAGAAAAGGTTTAAAAAACAACAACAACAATGTTATCATAATTAATGTAATATTTTAGCTTCTGTGGTCATTTTTTACAAGCTAAACACTGCAAGACTGTTTTACAGTTGAAGCAAGGATAAAATATCAACTCTAGTGATGAGACACTTGCTGTAATGACTTCCAACTCAGACGGGACTTAAACCCACAACCACTGGCTTAGGAGAAAAGTGCCTTACCCATTATGCCAGTGGTGCTTACTGATGTTCTTATTTAAGACTGTTAGGTTTTTAATAGTCAATTATTTATTTTTGAGGAAAAAGTGAAGCTGTTTACTGTGTTCTTTGCATTACCAAGTCCAGCAAGAAATGTGCTGGTACTATCCAGAGCTGTCAGTATGGATTATCATGCTATATTGCAGAAAATCAATTTGATGCAACTGCTTTACCAACAGTATGTTAATCTTTTCCATTGCTGTTTTGTTGGCTGACTGAAGGAAGATATGCAGTGCATTTGAACCAAAGCAGATGTGTGCTGACAACTTAAATGCACAATCATGTTTGTGTTTTTTCTTTACTTCTTCCATCCTTTGTAATATCATATTAAATATTAAGGTAGCAGTTTATAATCAATGACTAATGACATAAGAAAAGGAAAAAAAAACAGTATACAAAGATGCTCCAGGTGAGGCTTGAACTCACAACCTCGGCATTGCTCAACAGATACTGTCTTATAAGTACCACGTGCTGACCAATTGCGCCACTGGAGCACTTTGCAGCACTAATTGGTTATGCTAGATGTGGATTTTATTCAATACAATCAGTACAGTCATAAGAATTGAAAAAGAAAATCATTTTTGGTGATGAATGATGAGCAACAAAGGAACATGCATGCCAGATGGCACTTGAATAAGCTGTCCACGGTGATAGAAAAGGTTTAAAAAACAACAACAACAATGTTATCATAATTAATGTAATATTTTAGCTTCTGCGGTCATTTTTTACAAGCTAAACACTGCAAGACTGTTTTACAGTTGAAGCAAGGATAAAATATCAACTCTAGTGATGAGACACTGCTGTAATGACTTCC